>NC_089782.1:46516321-46646321 GCF_040412425.1 Macrobrachium rosenbergii | reverse complement strand
TCTCTCTCTCTCTCTCTCTCTCTCTCTCTCTCTCTCTCTCTCTTCTTGAATTCTGCTCTATCTCAGAATTTATGATCTTCTTGGCCCTAAACTGGATGATTCCATTTCCATAAAATTTTTTGTTGGATTGAATATGAAACATTCCATATTCCATTTTCCAATATAATACAAAAAGCGCGTGCTTCTTGGAGCTTCGAGGAGCTCCCTAGAGCTCATTAGAGTTAATTAAAACTTCCTGGAGTTACTTAAAACTTCCTAGAGCTCCTTGGAGTTACTTAGAACGTCGAGGAGCTTCATTCAGAAATTATCCATCTCATCGTTCTTCCATTTTTTATAGTTCAAGAAATGTGAAACAAAGAAAATGGGAGTTTACATCCCTTCTAGTTTCGCGTTAATTTATTGTTTTCTTCTCTTTCTTCCCATCAGTTTGGTCCTTTGGGCAACAGTCAATTTGTTGTATGACCTTTTATAGGCCAGTTCATTATTCACTGCTTTCCCTAAACCTTTTTCATAACCTTCCAACTTTTCCATACTTTCTTCCCATTTGCATTCTTCTACCTCCTCAATTTTTACTCTTCCTCTATTCATTATCTTTCCCAATTACTGCATTTGTTTATATTTCTTTCATTTATTTTCTACTAACCTTTTCATATAACTTCTATACTTCGCCTACTTACATTCTTCTACCCTCCTTCCATTCATATTCTTTTAGTAACTCACCATTTTCTATTTCTTATTGTTACATCTTCTAAACCTTTTTCTATGTACTTCTCCTCTTCCTCTATTTCCTTTTTTCTACTGTTCCTCCACTTACTTTCTTGTACTCGTCCTCCTCCGTTTATTTTCATCTACTTTTTCCTCTATTCGTTTACTTCTATGCTTTCCCCCATTTATACTTGCCCCACTGACTCCGTCCTCCCTCATTCCTCCTCATCCTCCTCGTTCTTCCTCCCCTTCTTCCTCTTCCTTCCTCCTCCCCCACCTTGCCGTTTTCACGGTCAACCATGAAACCACTAATGGCGTGGCCACAAACAAGGCGGATTCGATTTCAGAAACACCCTGGAAGAAAGTTCCGCGCGGTCGCGCTCGAGAGAGAGATAGAGAGATCTAATTTGCATTTGTAAGGTATTCATTCAACCGTACTCTTGACCGTCATGTGATGACCACAGGCGATGTTGTTTTCTCTTTCCGTCTGCTCTCGATGAAAGCAAAAGGAATATGTAATTGGATTCATTTTTATTATTGTTCATTGGCTGTCACTGTTTTTACAACTATCATTATTATTAGTATATCTGCAGTTATAGCATAAGAGTATAGGATACTGCTATTGCTCAGTTGGTTATTATCATTATTAATTACAGTAGTTATGGTAATTTATTTCACATACCAAAGTAACTAGTGAATGAAAGTTTGTGAAACAGAGAGCAGGTCAGATCACTGCATGCAGTCTACGATGATTGCAGACTTCATGCAGTGATCGTAGTACGATCTTTTCATTCCTGCCTGGTAAAGTTTGGACCCGAGATTCATCGTCTTGAATCCTTATACTGGTATCTGAAGGACGGAGCTATCCTTGAAACTGCCCCATGAATTCCATGGATGGGTAAGTTCTGGGGAATAAGACCGGGTATTCTGTCCATTTTTCCAGTTTTCCATCCAAGATCATTAGAGTGAGGATGATTGTACTTATGTAATAGTCACAGTCCCAACAAGCAGGTAAATGTCTAATGGTGTCTTTTAGAGATTTTCGGACAGGTTTTTCTTTTTGAATTCCCCATGGAAAAAATGGCAACAATTTATGCAAGCCTGGACCCCATGGTGGCTCCCAACACAGTTTACTTCTGAATCTGTAGTGGAAACATCTGATCCAACAGAAGTTCCAGTTTAATTCGGAGAAACGTGTCTCTAATAAACAACAATAACGGAGTTACTTAAGGACCATTTGGCTTCCGTGAACTCAAATCAAACAGACAGCTCAGAAGATTTAACTTACGAGGCTTCTAGTTAAAAAAAAAAAAAAAAAAAAAAAAAAAGGGGGGGGGTTTGATGTACCTCAGAACAAAAATGTTTGAATTCTTCATATTTGCTAAATTTCTGTAGGCTGCAACTGTGAAACCATATGGATGACAACATTTAAGACTTATGAAATAATATTATTAACATATGCAGGCGAACTTCAAGGAGGACATGTAAATTTGTAAATATGGGTCTATTTTGATAAACATTGAGAAACTTTTATAGCAAGCTGCAACTTTCAGAATTCTGAGGTTAAACAAACACTTTGTGATACAATTCCTATCAATTTTCGTCAAGATGGTTGGTGCACAAAACAATACGTAGACTTTAGAACCAAGTTAAAACCTCAGAGCAATATTAAGAATTATGCTAGAGTCTCACAAAATAAAAGGGATCGGACAGTATGGAAATACAACACTGCGCAGAGCGACCAAGAAAAATGAGCAACAGTCCAGAACATTTCTTAAGTCGAGTCCCCTTCCTTGTGGTATGGAACCAGTGTCCCTGAGTATAGGTGCCCTTCTCCCCTCTGCTGAATCTTCTCTCATGTGCAGCCCCAGGCAACGTGTTCGCATGAAGCAGGAAAATATCCCTCCTCCGGGAAATCGTTAGATGCATCAGTCAGGGGAAAAGGGCGTATAGGCACAATAGCCCTCCGCCCTTTCAATGAAAAAGATGGAGACCTCCTTCTCTCTCCCCTCTATCAACAAAAACCGGAGGAACATTTGTGCCACATAAGAAAGCTGCTCTGTCTTCAAACAAGGTAGATGAATCATTAAGTACCTTAGATCTTTCAAAACTCAATGTCATGGTCTACCAAGCCTCTTCATCTCCACCGCTTTTCCTAAGCTAAGGGCCTGGTTGCCTTGATGCGTCCTCTCCAACTAATTCTGTCCAGAGCATCCTCCACAGTTAAAGCCTTCTTCTCCAAATCCCCCTCACTCTTCACCCCGTCTAATCCGTGACCTCGCCCTCGACCTTCTATCCTTAACAGGTTTCATTCAAGCCCTCTTCACTCCTTCCTCCTCACTCGTCCTTACCACATGTCCAGATCATCTCAGTCTCGATTCTCTTGTTATATCAGTAATCTTGACAATTCAGGAACCTCTAATTGGTTCATTTCCTGGTGTCTTGCACAGCAAGGTCGAGGTCAACCATATTTCTCAATAATTAAACCAACAGGATGTCAGGAAAATTGCAAAATCCAGCCTACCAAGGCCTTCTTTCTGTAAGAAATCATGAAAGTGAGAGATATCACGTGCGTTATATCTTCTGGGGAATATTACAGTACGAGCTTGTTGGCGCGCGCTTGAACTCCGCACTGTTGTCTCCCCTACTCTCTCGATCCCCTACCTACCCAGTATCTACCCTGGGCGGACAAACAGGTTTACAGGTGGTGGGTGGCTGTGTCATGTCTCCCCTATTATCATCCGGGGGAGGACAAACAAGATCAGATCCTCTCGGATTTTATTATTATAGATACACTAAAAGGCCACGTATTAACCATATTATGCTTGTTAAACACACGAATTCTTGATGTTTGGGCACTGCCTATCAACCCCTCCCCTACCGTTTTCCCCCCCCGTGCCTGTGAGGCCTTTGTTAACTGACTGTCCCGGTCTTAGGGACCTTAGGAATCGATTTCTCTCCGAGGCTCGCGGCTGAGGTGGCAGGAGCTGCATCCTGACCAAGATTCTTTGAGAAGATGCTGCGTATGAGACACTGACATTTTCGAGTTGATATCAGAAGCTAGTCTTCTTAAACGTCTTTAAAAATATTATTCATCAATTATTTACTGCTTAATTCCTTTAGGATTTATTGGAAGTTTAAATTTTATGTTTAACGTAACAGATAGAATCAGGGACCTTCGGATACGCTATACCAGATAGTTTTCAGTCTTTAATTCACTACAATTAGAAATTGCTGACGACCGTTATATTGCGTTTGGGATTAACGGTTATCAAAGCACTTCCGATACCTTTTGTAACACATAACACCAGTCGGTCAGCAGCCCACCGTAGGCATCTTCTTTATGGCAGGTAACAGTCAACGATCGTGGGAGCACAGGAGGAGGCGCGACCTGCTGAAATCTGAAAATTATTTAATAGTTTCTTTTTTTATATGTATTAGATATCTTTGTCCGACTCTTATATATGTGCATATATATGTGTATGTATATATAATGTATATAAATATATATATATGTATATACATATATATATGTACATTATGTATGTGTGTACCAGTTTGAATGTATGTGTTTGTGTTTGTATATATTTATCTATGTATATTGCATATAATTGAGAATTTGCATATCGTTCATTCATGTGTGCTCTTTATATACATATAAAGAGCACATATGAATGAACGATATGCACATTCTCATTTATATATAATATACATAGATAAATATATATAAACACAAACATTCAAACTGGTAACACATACATAATGTACATATATATAATGTATATATATATATGTATATATATATATATATATATATTTATATATATATATATATATATATATATATATATATATATATATATATATATATTTATATATATATATAGTTTATATAAGATAAAGATATACAGTAGATATAAAAAGAATGTTTTATAATTTTCACACACAATATATACAGTACATATAAAAAGAAATGATTATAGTAATTTATATATATATATATATACAGTATATATATATATATATATATATATATATATATATATATATATATATATATATATATATATATATATATATATATATGTGTGTGTGTGTGTGTATGTATAGAGAGAGAGAGAGAGAGAGAGAGAGAGAGAGAGAGAGAGATATCTGAACTGCATAAAAATGTGCCTGCAAATGGGCAGATGAACTGCAACCTCACTGGACGTACTTCTAAATAAGCCGTATACGCTCGCTGCCTCTCCAGAGTTAATCCCAATCAGCTTTGTCATCGTTAGATCATCATAATTCATCCTTCGACGATGAATCTGACACCGCCGAACCACCTGAGAGCGAGATCTATATCACGGCGGAGTCGTTCGTCTCCGCAGTCAACGGGATTCTTTCTTTCAACAAATGATTTTCACCCGTGAACTGTCGGCCATCGTGATATCATCATCATGGCTCGTTAAGTGTGAGGTTCGGTGGTTTGTAACCAGAGCTAACACGTGTGTGTATGTGTGTGTGTTTTATGAGTCAGCCTTATTCTTTCGACTGTGCGTTTGTAAGTAGTACGAGTATGTATGGATGTATGTATGTATACATACTACCTACAAATGCACAGTTCAAAGAATAAAGCTGACTTTTAAAACACACACAGACATATATATGTATATATACATATATATATATTTATATATATATGTATATATATATATATATATATATATATATATATATATATATATATATATATATTTATATATATACATGTATATTTACACTGCCCTTTACTAAAAAATCACTATGAATGATATCACATCGTGTATATATATATATATATATATATATATATATATATATATATATATATATATATATATATATATATATATATACATGTATATTTACACTGCCCTTTACTAAAAAATCACTATGAATGATATCACATCGTATATATATATATATATATATATATATATATATATATATATATATATATATATATATATATATAAATATTTTTACTGTCCTTTATACAAAACATATATATAAATATATTTTATTCATTTTACCAAAACATATATAAATGATATGAACTATTTTATTATTATATTATTATTATTATTATTATTATTATTATTATTATTATTATTATTAATTATCCTTTTGACTACTGATATAAATATTTGCTTTCCCTCATAGTTCTGCCATCATAGCAGCGCCAGACAGCAAGGCACACACTAAATATAAGAACACCGAAATCTATACAACAACTGTTACAGTTATTCTTGGAACGCCATTACCGAAACGTGTTGCGTCATCACCTACTTTTAGATCAAGCGATGCGTCTTTCTTCTTCGTCTTCTTCTTCTCCTTCTTCTTCTTTTTCTTCTTCTTCTTCTTCTTCTTCCTTTCATAGCTGAGATGCTAGCTTTTTTTTAACAATGAGGAGCCCGAAATAGAATAAAAAGAGAAAGGTACTTTCTAATTTGACGTTTGTTGCGACGGCGGCGTTTAATACGTGATCGAACCCCGTATTGAATCGTAAGATGAACGTGGCAAAGACAAGGATAAGATTGAAATATAAGATTTTAGCCAAAGGCCAAGCGCTGGGACCTATGAGGTAGAGTAAAGGAGTTCTGAAAGGTGTGAAAGGAGGAAAACCTCGCAGTTGCACTATGAAATAATTGTTAAGAAAGGGTGGATGGCAAGATGGAAGAAAGATAATATGAATGGAGGTACAGTAAAAGGAATGAAAGGGGTTGCAGCTAGGGGCCGAAGGGACGCTGCAAAGAACCTTTAGTAATGCCTACAGTGCACCCTGCGAGGTGCACTGAAGGCAAGCGACCCTCGAAGGCAACGCTCGGAAATTTGATCTTGTCTAAAAGGCAACGAGACGATATATCGTTTTCAAAGAACGCCAGAATTGGAGCATCGGAAAACATCTGGTTCTGGTGATAGAAATTCATTTCTTGCTATAATATGGTTCGGATTCCACAATAAGCTGTAGATCCCGTTGCCAAGTAACCAATTGGTTCTTAGCCACGTAAAATAAGTCTAATCCTTCGGGCCAGCCCTAGGAGAGCTGTTAATCAGCTCAGTGGTCTGGTAAAACTAAGGTATACTTAACTCTTACGGGCGTGAATAGCGCAGTGCGATCGTCTCCTAATTCTAAAGGAGAATGAAGAGAGAAAAACAAAAACACAAAAAGAGAAAGAGCCGATTTTCGAAGGTAGAGATAGACAGCCTCCTGTATTCTGGAAGACTGCCAGATTCAAAAAACACAAAAGCAAGAGGGAGAGTTATGAATCCTGGCGATATTGGGGGTGAGAAAGGGTATTCTACAAACTTCACAAAGACCATCTATTATTAGGCATGAGAGATTGACCATTTCAGCAATTTAAAATCTTTGAAAATCCAAGTGTATTTTATGAGGACATTTTTTTGTTTTTTAAATTATCACGGAAACACTTCGCCACCCCAAATTTCCTTTGGCTTAGCCCGGGACGCTGTCAAGATCCATATTGACCGAAGAAGGAGATGAAAGTTTCAAAGGAAGGATAATATGGAAAGGAAGATTGCAAAACACCAAAACGCGAAGGAAGTTTTGCCGGCTGAAAAGGTTAAAAACCCTCACAAAATTCCTGTCTGGTTCGTCCGGAATTGATGATCGAGGCAGCGAGCAAAATTCGGAGAAGACTGAGAAAGGAGAACCGTCAGGCTGAAGTGAGGCTGAGAGGGCGAGAGGTTCGAAGGACGTGGGGGAAGAAAAAGGGAACATTTCACTAGTGGACCCATCTCTCCCGCGAGGGAATGGAATACAGAGTTTAGGCCAGAGGCCAAGCACTGGGACCTATGAGGTTATTCAGCGCTGGAAAGGAAATTGAGGTAGGTAGGTTTGTAAGGTGTAACAAGCAGGAAAACCTTGCAGTTACGCTATGAAATAATTGTTAGGAGAGGGTGGATAGCAAGATGAAAGAAAAAGAATATGAATGGAGGTACAGTAAAAGGAATGAAAGGGGTTGCAAATCGGGGCCGAAGGGACGCTGCAAAGAACCTTTAGCAATGCCTACAGTGCACCCCGTGAGCTGCACTGACTCTACTACCTCCCTCTTCGGCCCAAAGTTGCAACCCCTTTCGTTCCTTTTACTGTACCTCTTTTCATATTATCTTTCTTCCATCTTGCTATTCACCCTCTCATAGCAATTGATTCATAATGCAACTGCGAGGTTTTCCTACTGTTACACCTTTAAAATCTTTTTACCCCCAATTTCCCTTTCAGCGCTGAATGACCTCATAGGTCCCAGTGCTTGGCCTTTGGCCTAAACTCTATTCAATTCCATTTCCTCGTGAGTGGGTGGAACGTGAAGCATCTGAAAGGGGTCATTGAGAAAAAGAGTCGAAAGTTTTTCGGGGCAGACCTTACTCCTGGGGCCGTATGCCTTGGGAATGTTGCGCAGTAATTCATAATACACTTTTGAGTTCGTCAGCTCAGGCATTTTCTAGAACCAGCTTGTTTACCTCTAAGGCTCTAAGCATACTAATATCTACTTCACAGCCGACATCGTGATACGGCTTTCAGCCAGGGAGAAAAAAAGAACTTTCCATACGATCTTCCATTCTCTCTCTCTCTCTCTCTCTCTCTCTCTCTCTCTCTCTCTCTCTCTCTCTCTCTCTCTCTCTCTCTTCAAATTTGACATAATTTCTAATCTGTGTTCATCATATCGTAGGGCATAACCAAAAGAAACCTAATGAAAACTGACATCAAAGCAAAAATCCTAAGTAAAACGCGATGTGAATCCATATGTTAATTTTTTTTTTTTTATGTAACAGAGACAGTCTACAGGGAATGAACTCCACGTTCACTTACGGCAAAATCTTAAACAAGAAAATATAGATAACATATTATACTTGATATACGAGAACTGCGAAGCATTTGTAAAATTACTAAAATGTTACCTTCGCTTTCTGTAAGACAGGTAAATAAATAATTTATAATACGAGATCGTGAAATATATTAAATATTTGATATTCTCACAATTTTTCGTTGACAGCCACCATCTAAAGGAAGTATTAAACCTACTGAAAAAATTTCAGAACGAATACATAAAAAAATGTATACAAGAACCTTTAAAGAATGAAGGGTCACGAAAAGAGACCACCAGTCTTACGTCGTTATTGAACTCATAGATATAAAATGTACGTATGACAGAACCTTCCTAAATAATACCTGGGCAAACCAACCCAACTCAGTACCTGTCCCAAGCCCGGGTGAAAAGGGAGGGTTGGAGACAGGAAGGACACCCGTCTAAAAGCATCCGCCAAACCATTTACGAAATGAGCCGTTCAATATAGAAACAGTTGGTGGAGGCATGCTAAAAAAAAAAAAGAAGAAGAAGGCGGAGGGGGAGGAGGAGAACCTTCTTACATGAACCTAGTCTCACCTGATGCGGCCTAACTAGACCATGTTGATCAGGCCTTGGTTGGTGAGAAGCCTAATTAGCCAAGTTTTGGAGGAATAGAACCATGTTGAACTTTCGTATTTTTTGCTTTTCTGAAAAGAAAAATACTTTGCCGGCTTTGTCTGTCCGTCCGCACTTTTTTCTCTCCGCACTTTTTCTGTCCGCCCTCAGGGTGGATGATCAACATGCCAATTTGCACCCATCTAGCCTCAGTAGTTTTTAAGGTCTGAGGGCGGACAGAAAAGTGAGGACGGACAGACAAAGCCGGCACAATAGTTTTCTCTTACAGAAAACTAAAACCTATAAAGACAAATCCATCATTGTTTTGTTATTTAACATCGTCGCCCTCGTAATACTAATAATAGTAGTATTGGAAAGAAATTAATGTACTTGACAAAACTGAGTTTTCTTTTAAAGTATTTCCAAGATTACAGTTTTACACTAAGGCTCTGGGCTTTTATGAAAAATGGTGTCTGATGAAGGAAAACTGACAAATGTTAATTTGTAATACACCATTTTTCGGCCAATCCCTTTATATCAGATTCTGTTTCTCTTCTGTAGCAATACCTTCACACGACAGTCAGGTGTTGGAGTGTAAAGGGGCCTGGTATGTACCTATGGACTTGGTTCCAGCAACCAAACGTCTCATATCCTACAGCCGAAATCTTTTAGCACTCCAATATTTACTCACTTTGAGATACAATTCTTACCATCCACTCCCACCCCCCCCCCCAGAAAATCCTAAAACGCCGAAATCAGACCAGGCAGTCGTACTCACCCATTTGGAAATCATCGCAAAACAGATATCAACAGACGAGATCAGAAAAGTAACGGTCGATGTAAACAAACAGGTCCAAGAGAGATTTTGTTTTTCCTTATCACCAGCCAGAAGGACGTACAGCTCCCTCGGCGAAGGGAGGCCAACTGAAAGAGTGTGTCTGTCATCCGAAGGAAACTTTCTTTCTTCTTCTAGCTCCTGGGGCCCGGATGCACATACACACACATGTCGTCTTCTCTCGTTCCCACTTTCCTCTTTCTCTGCGACGCTCGTAGTTTTGGCGCCAGAAGGCGAGGCAGCCAGTCCACGGAGGTGAGAGAACCGAAGACAAATGGCGGGAAAATGGCTATAGAGCCTTGACCGCAGGGAGTGCATCTGAGCCTCGGCCTATTTTTCTGAACCGCCCTCCGGCTGTTTTGGAGTTCTTCGAAGATTCCGTTCGCGTTATTTGTTAACAGGTAGAAAGAGATTGCTGTTCTTGTTGTAAATCCAATGGCTTATAGGTCAATGCTTGATAAACACGTGCCTCCTATGTAAACATGTGCAAAAATGTGTTACTTCTGTTTATAAACATAACTAAACAAATTTCATACACACACACGTACACATATATGTATGTATGTATGTATGTATGTATGTATGTATGTATGTATGTATGTATGTATATAAGCATAAAGACCTTAAAAGTTTCAGCATTCACTTATCACTACAAGCCTGGAATCCCAGGAGCAAAATAAGAGGCTCTTTTACCCTCCTAGGGTGGGATTCGAACCCTGCATTCTGGTTATGTGTGAGGTTACCCCTTAACCACAAATTAATGTTACCTTAGCTCACCATGCCGCATGCAAAGAGTGTGTGTGCGTGTGTGTGTGTTTGTGAGTGTTTGCATGCGCATGTGCACGCTTGCGCCCTCAGACACCCACAAAGACAGTTAACAGGCTGATAAACGATAAAGACAGACTTCGACAGACGGGAATTATGATGGTAATTCCTTCTGCTCTGGTACCTTAACGACAAGAAGATGAATTAGTGCACTGACGAATGCGCAGAAGAAACCATACCTGGCTCTCCTGTCAGAAGGGAGAGCTGATTTGATTTTAATGAAATTTAGGCTGTCAAGCCACGCACTACGGCGCTTTAAGACAGTGGAAAAGAGGGAGATAGAATGGTTGGACAGCGAGATAACCAAGATCAAGAAAAAGCAGGAGTTGAAGCAGTAAAAGGATCTGAGAGTGGAATTGGGAGAAAGTCCCACAGTTGCACTGTGAAGTAGTAAGTAGGGAGGTTGGAGAGCAAAGTTAAAGGAAGCAGGAATGGAGGTCAGGTAAAAGGCTAAAAATCAGGTGCAGCTAGGGGCCGAAGGAACGCTGCAAACACCCTTTAGTCAAGGTCTCTATAGAACTTGCCTTCAGTAATGCCTGAGTGCACCACGTGAAGTGCACTGATTGCAGTAACCCCTTACTAAGATAAAAGAAAGAAAAATAAAAATAAAGAGAAGAAGAAGACAGATGGACTCGGGTGGTTGATGAAGAGGATTGTAGACTGAAAGATAAATTGACTGAGTGACTGGGGTCGCAATAATAAATGTCACATGCGAAAAGATGGAGGAAATGACGTACAGAAAGACTGAGAGGAGGCAACAAAGACAATAAAAGAAGAAAAGAGAAAAGTTACACTTTAAAATGAAGTGAACACTTAGAATAGAGGTCATATTATATTATCTTGTCTGTCAGTAGAGAGACGATTCAGTCAGAACTTACTGTATTGGATGAGGCACCCCTTCAATAATAATAATAATAATAATAATAATAATAATAATAATAATAATAATAATAATAATAATAATAATAATAATAGCAAACTTTATTAATTTCTCAGACCAAATACAACCACAAAATGCAAATGCACTGTTATAATTAATGATAGCGAAAAGGGGTTATCTACTAATAATAATAATAATAATAATAATAATAATAATAATAATAATAATAATAATAATAATAATAATAATAATAATAATAATAATAATAATAATAATAAGGCTGGAGCAATTAAAACAATAAACAAGTAAAAAATGCCCCGAAGTTTCTTCGGCGCAATCGAGTTTTCTGTACAGCGTATAATGCTGTAAGAAACTTTCGCCCACGGTCCGGTGGTGGCCTGTGTTGTTGGTGCCTTTAGCGGTGCCAGAGGTATGATTATGACTAACTTTAACCTTGAATAGAATAAAAACTACTGAGGCTAGAGGGCTGCAGTTTGGTATGTTTGATGATTGGACGGTGGATGATCAACATACCAATTTGCAGCCCTCTAGCTTCAGTAGTTTTTAAGATCTGAGGGCGGAAGAAAAAATTGCAATACATTGAAAAGTCAAGACGCCATTGAACCCGCCTGATGTTAATGATAAGAAACAATAATTAAAGTACCGTTAATAACGTTCGTTGCAATGTCAGCATGAAAAACAATGGAGGATTGGCTAAAAGGTTAGTTGGTGATTCGATACACTGAACGGTCAATCATTTTTTAAACAAAAGTTCCGGATATATCTACTTGATGCTTTGTACAGAACACTGTTATAGGACATATACAAATAAACATTATTATTATTATTATTATTATTATTATTATTATTATTATTATTATTATTATTATTATTATTATTCGCAGTTGCATATTCTTTTTTCAAAGATGAAATGTTTGAGTACATATGCACATATACTTACAAACACTAGCATTATCATTAAGCATAAAAATCGCAATTTACTCGCTAAGCAAGCATCCTCAGTATATGATCCCCGTATGTAGAGAGAGAGAGAGAGAGAGAGAGAGAGAGAGAGAGAGAGAGAGAGAGAGAAAAGGAACATGATTCTTGCGACTCTCATTACTTTGTTGGTTCTGCTAATCACAGAATAGACAAATAATGAGATTTAAGTCCTAAACATAAAGAAATCAATTTGCAAAATTCTAACTTTTTTGTCAGAAGTCAAACTATTCGAGATTCGTCATTAGGTTTGGTCAGAACTCAAGTATTTTAGTGTCAGTTAGTGAATCAGTTCGTATCAGGATTCAGAGTCATTTGTCCCCTGAACACTTCTGTCTGATCGAGACCCATGAAAGAATATATGACGCTGCGGGATCGACCTGGATCCTGGAATCGACTGTAAACGAAGAATAATCTCGACTGTCTATAGGACACTTGTATTATCTATAATCTGGGACTGATTTTGTGATGGTATAAATACCCTGATGTTATCAAGAATTTCCAAGGTTCAAGATAGTTCAAACTATTGAAACTATTGGTTGAAACCTGCTAACAGATGTACTATTGCTCAAAAGAATGAAATTACCATTTTCTTTTATTAGTTACGGTTACTCACAGAAACACTACCATTTTCTTTTATTATTTAAGGTTACTTACAGAAACACAGTTATGCAGACAAAAACAAAACCTAAACATGACAGGTATGTAAAAGAAATGATAATTAACTTTACAGGCAATAAAATTGTGCAACATAAAACCATACGCGGATAAAGGGAGAACGACAGACAGACAAGTAGAAAGAAAAGACATAAAAAAACACAAACATTAAAAAAGAAAGCTACAAAATGGATGGAAGGAAGAAGGAAACTGGCGAAACGGGATGAGTGTTACAGAGAAACGTTTCAAGCTGATTAGCCACAGCAAAGCCAGATGGCCAACGCTTTGAAGGTGACGTACCTCCGGGGGAAAGGACTCCCGTGGGACCTGGGGCCCCTCAAGACACCTGTGAGACTTAAGAGTTTCAAGACCTGCTGGGACTAGAAGAGGCTCTCAAGACCCCTGTGGGTTCCTATGGGCCCTGCAGATCACTCAAGAACCCTGTGGGACCTAAGGCCCTCAAGACCCCTGTGGGAAACACTCTCAAGGTCAGTGGGGCTTCGGAGGCTCAGTACCCCTGTGGCACGTAAGGCCCTCAAGACCCCTGTGGGACTTAAGAGACAGAACCCCTGCAGAATCTGTAGCTCTTGCCTTGTGGAGTTTTCTCAAATTCGTTGCTTTGCCAAGTCTTCAAAAGTAAGTTCATCTCCGTAATCTCTCGAGGAATGTTAGTCCTTTTCTGTTTACCTGTTGATCAACCCGTTTTACAGTACATGGGACTGAACATCAAAACGCGTATGTTTTTGTATTCTTGTGCATTTCATTTTTAAAGCATCATGAACACACACACACATACTGTGTCTGTACGTGCTAATACGTTTTAGTAAAGGGGACTCACATTGGTCCTAAATTATACTTTGTTTCATGTTGTTAGTTTTTCTCTGTCATTACTAATTTATAGTTGACTATCCAGTCCATTCTCTTCTTGTTGAACTTCATTTGCTGTTCTTATATAGTTTTTTATCTACCTTTAATCTTTTCTTTCCCTATCCAGCATATAGCTGTTTCTTTCCCTTCCATTTGAGAGAGAGAGAGAGAGAGAGAGAGAGAGAGAGAGAGAGAGAGATCTATTTTATTCCTTAAGAGAGAGAAAGAGAGAGAGAGATCTATTTTATTCCTTAACTCAACCCATTCTTCATACACAATTGGTTTATTTACAATTAGTTTATTGACAGATATGTATTCATGCAGTTTGCTTTATTTACAGACATATAAACATACCTTAACAGTTAATGTCTTTACATCCAGTCATGACCAGCGATTCTTTTTTCCTTTGTGAAATATCTCAGCTTGGGGATGATTGGAGGTGGTACCACGTGAATGAATGAGGTGTGTGGTGGTCCTTGTCCTCGGGTCACTTGCTGAATTTCAGAGAAATTAAAAAGATGTGGCATCAGTGTGTTCAAAATTTCTGCCACATTTAAAAGGAAATGTTATCTTCAACATCACTGAATATTTTTTTAACTAAAATATATAATTAATTAATGTTTTTTGTATTTTGAGACCAATAGTCAGATCCTGTAGCATTCATTATAGAGCAGGAAATATTAGAGAGACAACACAAATTTGAGAAAACCGCCTAAAAATGATAGGGGCCCTCAAAATCATGGGAAACCTAGGGGGTGTCCGTACCCCTGTGGTAGGTAGAGTTCCTCCAGACCACAGTGAAACTTATATGAGAACTCAGATGGCCACGGCTCTTGACCCCTGTAGGACTTACAGCCTCACTATCCGTGGTAGTTAGGGTTCTTCAAGATGTCTATGAGCCGGGGAGGGGGAGCGAGGAAGGGGTCCTCCGGACCCCTCTAGGACCTAGTGAACCTCTTGCATCATTGCCTTCCGAGCACAAAGTAAACCCAACTACATAAAGCATTTCTCCGAAATGTCCACAAAGGCCCATTATTTATTCATTCCTACATTTTCAGTTATTCTTTTTTGGATAGTTCTCTATTGTTAATTCCCCATCTACAAAAGATCCCGGGATCGATTCCTGAGCGAGTAGAATTTCTGAGGCTAAATCCGCTGAATTCCATTGTGATATGTTGACCAAGGCAGCGAATTATGTAAGTGGAGTCAGATGACTGAAGTGGCATGCTGTCAAGATGAAGAATGGCCATAGGGACGGAAGCCATCACAAAAGATCTTGCAAAGATCAAGATGGCTGCTATCACCATCCAGAACCACTGCACTGTAAGAGAAATGGCATATAAGAGAAATGGCATAGAGTGAAAATATATATATATATATATATATATATATATATATATATAGATATATATAGAGAGAGAGAGAGAGAGAGAGAGAGAGAGAGTTGGTGATGGAAGTTCACCGCTTTATTTCCAAGCGCAGAATTACATTTAGAGGGTTTGACGTCATACTCTCCCCTCTTCCTCCCACGACATCACCTGAAAATCCGACCCCCACCCACTCACTCCTCCATTAGCCTTCTCTCCGTTTTGCATAAATTTTCGTCGACCAGGACAGGGAGAAGTGAGGAATGGAGAAAGAAAAATTTTTATTTGAAGAATGAATTTGGATCGTTGCAGGCATCTGGGACTAAGTGGAAGTTAAAAGTTGGAAAATATGAAAACTAAAATCTACTTCCCATTTCTCCCTCTCTCTTTCTCTCTCTCTCTTTCTTGACCCCCGTCTCTCTCTCTCTCTCTCTCTCTCTCTCTCTCTCTCTCTCTCTCTCTCTCTCTCTCTCTCAAACCCAACTTGGACCCTTCACTCCACGAGCGTACACGTAAAGGGGACTTGAGAGGGGAAAGCAAGAGAGAGAGAGAGAGAGAGAGAGAGAGGGAGGGAGAGAGAGAGAGAGAGAGAGAGAGAGAGAGAGAGAGAGAGAGAGAACCATGGAAGTGATCTGGCGAAATTGCAGTGCAAATGCATGATGTAACCAAGTTCAGCTTTGATTGCAAGATAAAGAAAAAAAGATATGAAAACCTGGGAGCATCATCCAACTTCAAAAATAAACTCTGAAAATCCACGAGTCAACTGTTTTCAAAAGTTTATTCTCGCTGACAAAGAAACTGGAACTATTTTTGTCCCTCTGACGGACTGGGGCATATTTTCCTTCGCTTGTTTTAATGTGAAGGCAAATGAATACTTATATACAGAGTAACCGAGACTTAGGTTCCTTAAGAAAGACGAAACGTACTCTGTCTCTATATTTTCTACATTCCACTCTAACGCGGAAAACGGTGTTGCAAATGGAGTGCTACTTTTTTTTTTTCTCCGCGTGTACAGGAACCTTTTATTTTCCTGGCCTGATTCAGATTGCTCTACCTGTCCATTTGTTTCATTTTTATAACTAATAAAAGCAAAAGAAACTCTTTCAGTTTTCTGTAAAATAAAACTATTGCGCCGGCTTTGTCTGTCCGTCCGCACTTTTTTCTGTCCGCACTTTTTCAGTCCTTCCTCAGACCTTAAAAACTACTGAGGGTAGACGGCTGCAAATTGGTATGTTGATCATCCTTCCTCCAATCATCAAACATACCAAATTGCAGCCCTAGCCTCAGTAGTTTTTATCTTATTTAAGGTTAAAGCTAGCCATAATCGTACTTCTGGCAACTATATAGGATAGGCCATCACCGGGACGTGGTTAAAGTTTCATGGGCTGCGGCTCATACTGCATTATACCGAGACCACCGAAAGATAGATCCATTTTCGGTGGCCTTGGTTATGCGCCGTACCGGCTGTATAGAAAACTCGACCGCGCCGAAGAAACTCCGGTGCAATTTTTACTTGTTTTTTCAAGTTCATGATCACTGGACGAATTTTTGCAAATAGAGCGTTTCTTGTTTTTCCTTGGCGTGTCAAGAAGCAATTTTCATGAGTGGTTGCGGACTGTTTTACAAGGCCAGTTGTTTCCTCTTTTTTTTTTTTTCTTTACCGTAGAAGCAAGAGAGAGTTTTTTTTAAGTTCGTGACTTCCGTATGCTGACTATTTTCTATGCATGTCAAAAAAGTTTTTTTTAGGGCAACTGCAGACTGCTCTACCTGCCTGTTTCGTTGTCCTTTTTTGTGTTTTGTTTTGTTTGAGCTAAAAAATAAAGTATTTTTTCACGTCCACTGGTTCATACTGAGCAACCCCGCAGGCGGAAATAACGACGGGTTGTTTTTCATGCTGCCTCGTAAATTAAGACGCCATTGCAGCTCACGAAGATTCCTAGCGAGAAAGTGCACATCTGCCGAGACAGTTTACTCACCCGCGCGGTTCCCTATCGCGGATACAAGAGTATTATTAAACGTTCGGTGACAAACGTCTGTAAATAAACGTTTTCTACCAAAAAAAAAGAAGTCATTGTGGTTGTAATACCGACATTTGGGAAATGAGTGAGTGATTTAACGCTTCAAAATGGATTACAATAAGGCTGGTCATTGTGGCTCTTTGAACAGGAATAAATGAGGACTATTCCACATTAGCCAGAATTGTTTCTGCTTGTTGAGCTGAGTCCTGGAGACGTTCCACTTCCTCTCGCTCCTTAGGGTAGGTTTTGCTTGGTGCGATTATGCTCAATCGATGATCGTTCATGGATTAACGATGATCGTCAAACGATTTTTAGAGCACTAAATTGCTTGTTTTTTACCTGAGCTGTTTTGCTTTGAACGACTGACGGTAGACTAGTAGACCTACCGTCAGTCGTTCAAAGCAAAACAGCCTAATTTGCTTGTTTTTTAATTGGGCTGTTTTGCTTTGAACGACTGACGGTAGACCAGTAGACCTAACGTCAGTCGTTCAAAACAAAACAGCCCAATTAAAAATAAAGTAAATTAGTGCTCTAAAAATCGTTTGACAATCATCCTTAATCCATGAACGATCATTGATGAGCGATAATCGCACCGAGCAAAACCTACTTTTACAGGGGTCTTCGTTATAAGAGAACTGAAACTTGAAGATCACAGCTAGAATTTAAAATATGAAAGTTATGTGGGTGTTCATCATTTATTTTCTTCATTTCATTACCGCTCTTTTCACATTTGGACATTCTATTTTACAGAATCTTCCTTTGTAAATCAATGAAACGTTGCTTTACTTCGAATAATAATAATAATAATAATAATAATAATAATAATAATAATAATAATAATAATAATAATACAAAGTCGGTCGATCAAACACGTCAAACCACGGGAATGAAATTTGGACCGTCGAAAACCTTAAGATATCTAGTGATATCTAACCCTTCGACAAGTGAGGTACATCTTTGTAGTTTAGGATGAAGCCTACGTGTCGCTCTAGTTCATTTGACAGTCTCTTTGTTGCTTGTTAACAAAGGCTTCATCTCCCGATATTTGGTCGTAAGGCCTCTCCTTTTAACTATCAACCCATCTAAATGTCCCCCAGTCTGTCTGTAAATAAGTTATATGCCTGTATTACATCTGCTGTATACGTTTGCTAGATCCACCACCATCTCTCTCTCTCTCTCTCTCTCTCTCTCTCTCTCTCTCTCTCTCTCTCTCTCTCTCTCTCGTTTTATCCATGAACTAAACGTGGCACCATTTGTCGTTAAGTAATCACGTCCCTGTTACTTCCAAAGCTATTTACTTAAAAGCGACCTGCAGTTAGGTGAGAGTGGGAGAAGCGTTTTCACTTTCTCTGGGATTTTGTCAAAAGCGTCTTCCAGCCATTTAGTTTGGTGTCCCCCCGTTGAGGTTTCTGGTACGGCTGATGGCGGTTAGAAGTCATTAGACTATTGTGTGCGTATGTACGTGGACATATCTACATCTGTTAGTCTATACGTACATGTATACACACACACTCTTTATATTATATATATATATATATATATATATATATATATATATATATATATATATATATATATATATATATATATATTACAGTTGATTGCGGTTAGAAGTCATTAGACTATCGTGTGCGTATGTACATACACATATCTACATCTGTTAATCTATACATACATGCATACACACACACACACACTCATATGATATATATATATATATACCTCTAATTCAAAGGAACAATTATTCCTTCCACTTGTCGCTTTGTAGCCGATGTCTTTTCGAGAAATACCTTACACATCCTAGCCAGCTTCTCAGTCGCACTTCCACTGCCAAGCCAAAACACCTCACGTGTAATTCCATCAAATCTATTATTATTATTATTATTATTATTATTATTATTATTATTATTATTATTATTATTATTATAGTAGTTTAACTGCTGAACATCAAGTCTAAGTTGACTTTCCAAACTTCTACGTCTTAATTTCTGTCTTTCTATCCTCCACAGTCACTTCCAGAAGCATTGCCATATTTGCACTATTCCGTTCTGTTCTAACACACACACACACACACACTATTACAAACGTCCTTTAATATTCAATTCACTTACCTCGAAGTAATATATTTTCATATATGTTACCGAAGGGAATTTTAGGTGATAATAAGTCCACCGTCCCGTGGGATCGAACCAGCGACGGACGGGAGAACAGTGACACGCTAACCAGTAGTCCTATATATATCATATATATATATATATATATATATTATATATATGATATTAAATATTTATATTTATGATTATATATGAATCACGGTGATGTGATAAATAGTCATATATATATATATATATATATATATATATATATATATATATATATATATATATATATATATATATATATATATATATATATATATATATATATATATATATATATATATATATATATATATGGTGTGTGTAAATTTATCTATGTCATTTGAGCCGATTCAATTTACTTACATACACAATCTATATCTTTCTATCTTTTTGCCTAATCTCTCACTCAGACATCACCTGAAGGTTCATGGTTGATATCAATTGTGATGAAGTAACGAAAATTGAATCGCGTGACGAGAATTCCAGCTCGGACGAAAACATATGTCAGCGTTACGATTCTTCAGTAAAATGTGTGGTTAATGCAGTTGTGCAAATTACCTTGTAATTACCCACGATCAGAAAAAAAAAAACGCTCGAATGTAGTACTGTGGACGGCTTGTCTTTCGTTTTAATGCGGTTGTATGACATGGGAAAATAATTAATGATGTTTTCGCAATAAAATATCTCTCACAGTCTCACCTGAGGCATTTTGGTTTCAGGGTGGCTTCTTTACACCTGGTAAATTGTGTCAGTATGTTACCTGTGGATATAACTAATAATGTTTGCATGTCATTGTTGCGGTTTTAAACATCTAAACCGATAATATTTCGCATTATTGTTGTGTTTAGGGAAATGTATCTTGGATTTAGATAAGGAAACGAAAAGAGAAACTTGGAAGAGGAGGAGGAGGAGGAGGAATAGAAGGAAAAAAGAGAAGACTCCAGTCGTAAACGCACCTATAATGCAGCAGAAATTTCAATGCTTCTTTCTCTCCTGTCGAAGTCCGTCGAACCCATTAGAGCCAAGGGAAAAGTAAATGTTTATGATCGCATGACGTTCACCGAAGAGACTATAAACTCTAAAGAAATGGGAGTTACACGGGAGAGCGGGAGGAACAGTTGTCGCCTGCAAGGAAATTAGAAAGGTGCGCGTTTAATTAGGATGCGGAAGGTGTTGGTTTCATTATGGGAGACAAATTGTGACAAGATGACCCCTTTCTCTTTCGTTAACAAGGGCCTTATACATCCTCTCTCTCTCTCTCTCTCTCTCTCTCTCTCTCTCTCTCTCTCTCTCTCTCTCTCTCTCTGACTGATGATTGATTGATTTTATAAAATTAAGGCTGTCCAGCCAAGCACAGGGAGCTTTTGGCCACTCAGCACTGATGTGAAAAGGTGGAGCTGGAGTGATTGAACATCAAGATAAAGGTACCTAGGATATAAAGGAGATGAAGTACAGGCATCTAAAGATGGAATTGAGAGAAACAACCAAATATACACTTAAAAGTCATAGAAAGGTAGAAGCAGAAAGACTGGAGAAAGGAATCTGTAATGGAGGTAAAGTAAAAGGCTAAAAAGTGGATGTAACTAGGGGCTGAAGAGACGTTGCAAACACCCTTCAGTAATGTCTACAGTGCACTACTGACGACACTAACCTCCTAAAGGACTCTCTCTCTCTCTCTCTCTCTCTCTCTCTCTCTCTCTCTCTCCTTCAATTTCCCAAATGCATCATGAGGCATAATAGGTCAGAATGCCATCAACCAATGAACTTGCATCTCAGCCAAATCATTGATCGAATTGAACTGAATATAGAATTTAGGCCAAAGGCCAACCGCTGGGACCTATGAGGTCATTCAGCTCTGGAACGGAAATTGACAGCAAAAAGTTTGAAAGGTGTAACAGGAGTAAAGTAAGTATACCTTGGTTTAACCAGACCACTGAGCTGATTAACAGCTCTCCTAGGGCTGGCCCGAAGGGTTAGACTTATTTTACGTGGCTAAGAACCAATTGGTTACCTAGCAACGGGACCTACAGCTTATTGTGGAATCCGAACCACATTATACCGAGAAATGAATTTCTATCACCAGAAATAAATTCCTCTAATTCTTCATTGGTCGGCCGGAGATTCGAACGCGGGACCTGCAGAGTGCTATCCGAGAGCGGTACCGACCAGTCCAACGAAGAAGGTAACAGGAGTAAAACCTCGCAGCTGCACTTGAAATCAGTTGTTAGGAGAGGTTGGAAAGTAAGATGGAAGAAAGAGAATACGAAAGGAGGTACAGTAAAAGAAACGAAAGGGGTTGCAGCTGGGGGCCGAGGCCACGTTGCAAACAACCTCAAGTAGTTCGTATGGATCGCACGAGGTGCACGGACGGCCCTACTCCCAACGGGGAATCATTGCTCGACTAATCTGCTTTGACCTCTGCATATGTTCAAGGTCGTTGTGTCATCTCTGTTGATTCCGCAAATATTCCGTCAAGGACCTACTTTATTACTAAACAAGCTTCACCATCTTTGCTTAGGTGAATTTCCTTCATATATGTTTCTTAGATGTGCAGTACAGTATACTTTAATTCACTCATTCTTTTTTCTTGTTTTTATTCCAGCACAACAGGCATGTAATGTAAATATATCTCCATAAATGCGTATACATCTCTGTCTATTATGAAATATTTGTGATGGTTCTCATTTCTAATGTTTGGACTCAGTACTCAAAATGTGAACTAGGCAATGACTTTTTCTGTTTTTGTCTTAAGGAATACTGGAATTTGAAATTTAGGCCAAAGGCCAAGCGCTGGGACCAATAAGGTCATTCACGGCGGAAAAGGAAATTAAGAGCACAAAGGTTTTAAAGGTGTAACAGAAGCAAAACCTCGCAGTTGCACCATGAAACAATATTATTGTTGGAAAGCAAGATGGGAGAAAGAGAATATGAACGAAGGTACAGTCAAAGGAATGAAAGACGTTGCAGCTAGCGGCTGAAGGCACACTGCAAAGAACCTTAAGTAATACCTACAGCGCACCGCGTGAGGTGCACTGATGGCACTGGCCCCTACTGGGGTATTCGTCTTTAGCCACCTCTTTTAGCCGTCTGCTATGCAAAAATGTGAGTGTAAAACCATTTTACTGGGTCATGAATTGTACTTAAAACGATAATTAGGCTGCCTCGTTTTCACCTTCCCAATGAATTTTAGCTCAAATAAATTGCTTTGTAAGAATGAATAATATCTGTACAACTGATGACCATGCTTAACAAAAGTGAGCAGCCTTGCTCTGACGCAATTCAAACAGAGATTACAAGCAAGAACCTATGCAGAAAATCATGGTGGATGACTTTAGTTTCCAGAAAGTGGATTGTCATGATGCTGTAAGGAATCAGATGGTAAATAAATCTCTCAGAAAGAAAACCCGAGTTTTTATATTGCCTACTGTTACGTGTCGCCATCATCATGACTAAGGCATTAAGTTATAAAAACACTAAAATCGTCTATTTACTGTACATTTATCCTAGAATTAATTTGGAATATAATTTACATAACATAAGACAAATGATTTTGTATAATATACTCATAATAGAAGGATAGCTGATCACCGAAATCAAAAAAGAATTGTAAAGAAAATTAAGTCCCATGATAATTAGCAGTTATTCTCAGCTAAAAAAGCCACCTCTATTCATACCACTAATCACATTTGAATTACTTTTCAGGGCCAGCACGATTTGCTGAAATGTGAGTCTTCCCTGAAATCGTTGTCTACAAATAATTCAACGATCCCTTACGGGCTTTCAGTAGTTTTGTTTACACTTGCCTGGAAGAAAATCACCCTACTGGCTGGTGCAAGCATGTGCTTCAGTGTCTCGTCAAGATACTCATCAGTTCCTTTATTTTTTTTATTTATTTATTTTTTGTTTACTTAATAAATATTCGTTTTTTGTGTAATTATTCACTTCGCTACGGGTTTCGTCTGTTTTGATTTGACACTTTGGTTTCGTAAAACCTTTTTTGCTTACCTATATCTTTTTACAGTTACCTTTTTAATTGCTTCAAGAATATATACGTATGTATATATATGTGCATGCATGTATATGTATATAAATAAATAAATATACATTTTTTCAGACTGGATTTTTCACCTTGATTTTTCATTTTAATGCCATCTATTTATACAGCTAATTTTTTTTTATTATAACAGTTTATCAAGACACTCAAAAACATTTAAAACTACTCTCATTTGGTTAAGAATAATCACCACTCTCGAACTGAGTGCGTTGGTGCAGGATTCACCAGTAATCTTACGCATTTCAATAGTTAAATAATTACTACTAACATTCTGTTGTTTTTCTTATGCAATTTATGGAATGGAATGGAATATAAAATTTAGGCCGAAGACCAAGCTCTGGGACCTATGAGGTTATTCAGCGCTGAAAGGGAAACAAAATAAAAAGGTTTTAAAGGAGATTAGCAGCAGGTAAAACTCGTAGTTGCACTTTGCAACAATTTTAAGAAGGTGGAAAATAGGATGGAAGAAAGAGAATATGAACGGAGGTTCAGTTAAAGGAATGAAAGCGGATGCGGCTAGGGGCCGAAAGGACGCTACAAATAACCTTAAGTAATGCCTACAGTACGCCGTGTGAGGTGCACTGACGGCACTACCCTCCTACGGGTTATTTAATTCATGGAATTTCGTCAGAAATCAAATAAAAAAAATAACAAAAACGTCAGCAATAACTCTTCATGTGCCCGCATTCACATCGAACAAGCCATGATAGTCATCAATTACTCCCTAAATAAGCTTGCTTAGACTGCCTGGAGGAGATATAAATTGATTGAATGACTTCTGTAAACTGGCAGCGCAGAGAAAATAGAAATTTCCTCAGATGAACGCATCTAGAGAAATCGATTGTAGTAATCTCGTCATGTAACGCCTCTGGTGATGGCATCTACCAAGAATTTCTTGACGTTATATCTCAAGATTTTTGTCACGTAACAGATCGGGGAAAATCTTCGCTGCAAGTTGATTTCTAATCAATTGTGTTTCCTATTGCTTGTGTAATAATAGATCGTGTTTTTACTTCAATGAGAGGTCTTTCAAGATTTCCATTCAATATTCATGACTTAGGAAAAATGTTAGTCAGTATCGCTGACTATTTGAAAATTTCAGTCATTACGTATTTGTGTTTCTAAATGACCAATGCTCTCTCTCTCTCTCTCTCTCTCTCTCTCTCTCTCTCTCTCTCTCTCTCTCTCTCTCTCTCTGTAGGTATGTATGTATGTACAGTATGTATGTATGTAGTATGTATGTATGCATGTATGTATCTCTTTTTACTCATGCAATTTCGTTAACTTGCTAACTTACTAACAAAAATGTTCACAAAATTACCGACTGTTTAACTGTTTAACGCTGCTGATAATGAGTCTTTGGCTCTTTTACTAGTTGAGCTGAGGACGAGGATAGTAAAAGTATGGATACTTACATATTGTAATTACTTTCATTTGATCATGAATTTGCATTGTCGAAAATATAATTATAAGCTCTATACTGCGGTATCAGTAATGTGATCCACTAGGTAGATGCTGACCAGAAAAGCTTCGTCTCAAATTAGGGGCCTGTCATATTGCGCTCGACCTTGTAAGAAGGAAGGTCAATATACAACTGAGTTGAGGACTTAAGGTTAGTATAATTTAATAAAAGTACCTAATGACTAATACAAGAAGAAGAAAAAGGGTATATATTTATTAATTTTTATGAGACAGTTCTGTAAATGGCTCAAAGTGAATTATGCGGTGATAGTCACGTGAGACAGCCCTTTACACATTTGAAACAAAGTGAATGAAGAATACTGCTAGGAATGTTCTCATTGAGGGTGGCGAAAAGTTTGTCTGCTATAAAAGGAAAAACATAAAATTTGTCAAAAAAAAAAACACTTTCTGGTACACGCTTACATATTGAGAAACAGTGAAGCTAAAAAATCTTATAGGAATGCAGCTGAGAATGCAGTAAAAAAAAAAAAAAAACTGGAACAACTCTTTACGAGAATCCCGTTCTCTTTATTGACATAATCTACTACTCTCAATCCATAACGTTACTCGTATCTGGTATAATAACGATGACGGAACCGACGGCATTTGATTTCTCTGCGATCCAAGCCCATCGAGAGAGCTGGAAACATAAGCATGCTAGTTACAGCCTTCAGACAACGGACCATAAGAGCGAAGGTTTCACATCCGACTCCAGTTAACAACAGATGGTCGACTCCAGTTAATAGTAATGATCGAGAAAGCACGATGTTGTGGCCAGGAAGACTCGGGGACACTGGCTGAGCTTTCTTCCACCCCTCGCTTTCCTTGTGTCTGTTAACTTCCAGGGGAGGTGGAAGATCGTGTCTTCCTCTGCAGAGGAAATGACTAAAAATAAAGAACTTTTGTGTTTGGTCTCTTTGTGGTCGTGCCTTTGCATGCATGCAAACAATGTATTGCTATTTTTTGTCTTTGCTTCTATTAATGTTTCTCAAATTGCAAGTGTTGTTTGCTTAAGACCTTGATAAGAGTACGTCGTGATGGGTTTAGACCAATGATTCTCAAACTGGGGGGCCGTGGCACCCTGGGGTACCACAGACAGTGTCTAGGGGTGCCGCAAGATTGGCATGAATTTTGTCTTGGCTAGGTCATCTCAGAATCTTCATATAATTATCATCAGTGTGTCTAATATATTAACATTATATATATATATATATATATATATATATATATATATATATATATATATATATAGTATGGATAATATTTTTTTATTAAATAAGAAGTTAATTCATGCGATATGGTGGGGTGGTGAAGAAGGGATACCACGGTAATGATTACATTAGTTAGGGTGCCATCACCAA
This sequence comes from Macrobrachium rosenbergii, assembly GCF_040412425.1. Taxonomy (NCBI): domain Eukaryota; kingdom Metazoa; phylum Arthropoda; class Malacostraca; order Decapoda; family Palaemonidae; genus Macrobrachium; species Macrobrachium rosenbergii. The sequence goes on along the minus strand of NC_089782.1, from coordinate 46,619,704 downwards.
AAAAAAAAAGACTGAGAACCACTGGGTTACACTGTTAAGACTTCTCCAATTAGAGAGGGTGGGGGTTGGTGCGGGGATGAACAAGGGAATATCGCTAGACCCCACCCAAAATTCTCATTACATCCCCATGGAAGGATAAAATAGGAGCGGTGATCGAAGGGTTGACGTACCTTTCTTGTTAAAAAAAGATTACTAAAACCCACAACATCCCTTGGGAGTCTGGTTTGAGCAGCAATGACGCAAAAATGTCTTAGGGACCCATCATATATATATATATATATATATATATATATATATATATATATATATATATATATATATATAGTATATATATATATATATATATATATATATATATATATATACATATACTGTTTATTGGTTTATATGTTCCAAGGAAAGAATCTGGAGCAGTAGAACCTTTATACACATTTAAGCTATATATGTTATATATATATATAAATATATATATTTATATATATATATATATATATATATATATATATATAGAGTATATATATATATATATATATATATTTACATAAGGATACACATGCATATACAGTATATACATATATCACACATGTAATTCATATATAAAAATATATCTTTATATACATATATGTATTATACATACATATACATGTCGATATATATATATATATATATATATATATATATATATATATATATATATATATATATATATATATACAGTATATATCCAATCCAAATCGGGGCAGAGAAGACATATCCCAGAAATCTTTCAGATGTTCTGCTAAAAACAAATGGCGCAACGCTTCCAGACTAGCGTCGGGTCTTTTTCTGAAGCTAAAAACCAACATAAAATTTGTACTACTAGTGTTAATTGATTTAAAAATAGTTATAAAAGTTACAAAAATCTAAATTAGGTTAAAAGAAAGGAAGCAAACCATCAAAAAGGTAGAAGAGAACAGAAGACTGGGAACAGAATGACTACTTAGGACTGAGCTGATTAACAACCAGACCAACAGAACTCAAGAGAGAAATAAACAAAGGCTTCGGGGAAAAAGACTGGGCACTAGGAACTCACGAGAGGTACAAAGGCTCCGAACTGCCCGTTTTATAAATAATGACTAAAATTGTCAACGTTCGGCGCCCTATCCTATATAAATTCGATTGCCATAGATGTAGTCCAAGGGACTTGCGTGGGATCGACACTGAGACCGTTAAAGGTGCGTATCGATTGGTATCGAACTGGTGTCAAGTTCAATAATCCTGAGTTCTCTAATACCTGAGACCATGCACAAAAATACAAACATAATATCCCGTATAAAGACTAAGATTCTGGGCAGGGCGCCGAACCACCAAATGTTGACAATTTTAGAGTCAATAAAATGGGCAGTTCCCCACTTAAACGCCCAGTCTCTTTTGGGCACCTTTGTACCTCTCGTGAGTTCTTTTGGTCTGGTTGTGTCCCTATATATGGTCATTCTGTTCCCCTCGCCCTTTCTGATGGTTTGTTTCCTTTCATTTAACCTAATGTAGATTTTTGTAGCTTTTATAACTATTTTTAAATCAATGAACACTAGTATTAATTTTATGTTGGTCACTTTTTAGATTGAGAATGAGAGGCTAGTCTTGAAGAGTCGCGCCATATGTTTTTAATGAAACATCTTAAATACTTCTGGGATATGTCTTCTCCCCGGATTTGGGTGTTCATTCAAGGTTTTAGAAACTGCCAGCTACCTGCTTTATATTTATATATTATACACATGCATGCATCTATATATAGTATATACATATATCTGTATGTATGTATGTATGTATGTATGTATGTATGTATATATATATACATGTTACACACATATATATCTATAATATCAAACCTGGTTTATGCATCCATTACACAGATCTACGATTCGGTGATACGTATGCATGTGTGTGTGATGGGGGAGGGGGCGCATGCGCAATACCGTGAACACGTACTCGCATGCTTACGCGCAAACAATTCTCTGTAATTACTATCTTCTTCGTTCCACTCCAGAGTACATAAGAACAATATAACACTTTCAGCCTAAGTGGGGAATCAAGTGACATTCTCATGGCTACCGGTCTTACCTGAACAAAGTACAATCGATTTGAAGCGGAAATATTGCTATCTGTTTTTAAAATTATCTGGACAAATAAACTAGGTTTCTTCAATCGAACTTAGCTAGGTAATAATTTATCAATGGTTCTGTTAAAAAAGAGTAAATTACTAACGTAATAACAATTGCTCAAGACAGCTCCACATCACTGACATTAGACAGTTTCTAATTTTTAGCTTGATTTCTCGGTTCTTCGGTGATATATTAGAAGGTTCAGTATATTTCATGACAGTCTCTCTCTCTCTCTCTCTCTCTCTTATTGACAGGGGTAGTAAATTATTTTAATTCTCTCTCTCTATCTCTCTCTCATTAACGAGGATAGTAAATTACTTAAATCTCTCTCTCTCTCTCTCTCTCTCTCTCATTGACGAGGATAGTATAGTAAATTATTTAAACTCTCTCTCTCTCTCTCTCTCTCTCTCTCTCTCTCTCTCTCTCTCTCTCTCACGTCGAGGATAATAAATTATTTCTCTCTCTCTCTCTCTCTCTCTCTCTCTCTCTCTCTCTCTCTCTCTCTCTCTCTCTCTCAATTCAAGTCTAACCTTGTTTGATCTTAAAATGGCAACCCACGACGTCATGAACTCACTGTTGACTACCATGAATTATTAATTATATACAATTTAGATTATAAATCCATGCACCAGAGCGCTACTACCTCCAGTAGACCTAACTTTTACGACAATAACTTGCCAAAACACATTGAAATTTGATTTTATACATCAGTTAAAACGTAACAATTACCAGGAACAGTCATGTTAAAGATAAATACAAAGCTTCAATTTTGAAAACCCGCTTTTCAAGCTACGTTGCCATGGGTATCAGGATGTGGTCGAAGCCGAGTGGCCAGAACTTTTACATGAATTGCCAGAAAAATCTGGCTTCGAGTCTTCAGACATTGCTGGACTAGAACCGAGCTGTTGTTATATATTTAGTTTTACCAGACCACTGAGTTGATTAACAGCCCTCCTGGGCTGGCCCGAAGGATTCACTTTTAGTGGTAAGAAAATTGGTTACTTAAATCGGGAGTACAGCTTAGGAATTTTAAAGCGGAAATGAATTTCTATCACCAGAAATAAATTCCTCTAACTCTTCATCAGCTATGAAACAATTGCCCATCGAGTGACAGTCCAAAGTCAAGAGTCCGGAAGATTGTTATATATTTTGGAGGTAGAATTGCAACCGGAACCTGTGAATAACTCAGTGGTGAAAGGGAAATCGAGAAAAAGGGAAAGGTGCAACAGGAGAAAACTTCGCAAGTAATGAAACAGTGCACAGCATGAGGGGCACTGACGACACTATCTTCCTGCGTAAAGTATACAGTAGGTTCGTTCAACGAAAGTGCGCCAAGGGTAACCAGAGGCTCATTGTATTGTCAACACAGCTAAGCATTGTACGTCCACGGCTTTGGTACCAGAGCTTAGCAAACGTTCGTTCATTGTATGGATACCACAGCCCAGCAATGGTTCGATCATTGTTCTGGTGCAGCAATGGTTTGTTCACTGTTCAATAGTACCATACCAAAACAAAAATGTGCTCGTTGTATCATTTGCACATAGTTCATTCATTCAAGTTACTGAACTTCTAATCCTAGCAATAATTACTTTGGGGATACACATATATTGTACATATATTTAAAGATGAATCTGTACAGAAAGCTTCCGGGAAACTGTTCGATTCCCTTTTAAATCAGGCGCGGTAATGTGAAAACACTACCAAAGTAAACGTAAAAGGACTCAAAACAAGCGAAGTTGTTAATAAACTAAGGAACGGGCCGTCAAACATAGATCAGGCAATGCCGTCGCTTTCTGATTTTAACTTCATTATTGTGCAAGGAGAAAAAAATAATGTAAGTTTCTGCATTAGCTTCTTTGCGATGTAAATTTAAAGGTGAAAGTTACTGGGTCGTGGTAAATCAACGTGTCCAACAAGGATAACTTACTGGTCCGTTTCATGCTCTGCTGTGAACTGAATAGAAGGCAAAAGTTCCATTAACATACTGAAGAAAATTATCAAAATCTGAAGGGTTACCTTTCAAAATAATGAAAATATCATCTACGTATCTCACACAAAAATTGAAGAAGCTACTTGGGAAGTAGTGTGTGCTCATTTGGACCTGAGGAGACAGTTGTCATGTTTGAGGGCGCCAAACGGAGAGCAGGTGAGGTAGCCTTAAGCAGAAATGTGGCACATAATTGTAAACTTGACTTAAAAATTAAAATATTCTGGTAGGTAGAACAATATGGACCAAAATTGGTGAAAATCGTAAAGTGGTTAATTTATCTTTTATGACGATAACAGAACAAAAAGAATTGCTTGGTCTCGGTTTGAATTGCTGTTTAGGGACTTGTAACACAGACCTCTTACAGGGTATCATCAACATAAACCATTTTATTAATGTCAGACACAAGGGGTTTGTTAACCATTTTGAAAGAGATTTTAATCAAAAATCATTTACTTGAACCAAATGATATTTTAACAAGACACAGATTAGCTGTAAAGGAATTATGTGAGGACAAGGACATCAAAATTATGAAAGCTAAGGGAGGGTCATTTATTACGGACCTTAACATACTTGCAGGTGACAATACTTTGGAATATCCTCAGTGACTTCACTGAAACAAATTTAACAGATTTAAGAAAAATTGATAGTACGTTGACTGAACATAACAAATCATACTAAAATTCCCAATGAAAACCAGTCACTTATTTTTATGGTTTACCGAAAACTCATAAGAGTGGTTGTCCCCTGCGTCCTATAGTTGCTATTTGTAATCCACCTCAATCAGTTTTAGCGAAATGGTTAGCAGAACAACCGAGCCCTTTGTTAGGCTGCGTCCACACGATCGAGCTTTGTTCAACGAACTTTGTCCGATGTGTCGTCAGAAATGGAGAAACAGCGAGCAAAGTCAGAACTTTGCTCGCTTCTGACGTTACACCGGACAAAGTTCGTCGAACAAAGCTCGATCGTGTGGACGCAGCATTAGATACTCTTTCCTGAAGCACAATCATCTTCACTCAACAGCTTTCGTAGAATTTAAGAAACTGGGAAATATTCAGGGTAAAATAATGAGTCTGGCTCATAAACGTGCCATTCAAAGAACAGTATAGTCTGGGTGATAAACTGATAAGCAAAACAGTCGGATAGTCTGGGTGAAACAGCCCTTTCCACGAACGTGCCATTAGAATATGTACTTAAACTCAAAGAACAGTTCTGATTTAGGTAACCCGTTTTACTATACCCACTGAATTCCTGGATCAGGTTCGACTTTTGTCCCCTCCAGTCTTTTCCTTTAACAACCAAGGATTTAGGCAAAAGTTCAGCATTTCAATGGGTTCTCCTTTGTCTCCCATTCTAGCCAACATATGCATGGAATTTGTGTAAACAAATTTTGCAGAACGACCTTCACTGAGACCCATATTTTTCAGTGACTTACGTTATTTTCATTAGTTTTAAAGGCAAACCTTCATATTTTGATAATTTCAGTATTTTAATGGAATTGTGCCCTCTATTCAGCTCACAGCAGAACATTTAAGACAATCAGTTGCCTTTTTGTACTTATTGATTTACCATGGTCCAGCAACTTTCACCTTTAAATTTATAGTATACCGTAAAGAAACTAAAGCAGAAACTTATTCGTTTCTTCTCCTGGCACAATAATGAAGTTAGACCAACATCTTTGTCAATTTTTTTTTGAAAATTTGCGAACCCCGACGTCATTGACAGACCTTACACATCGAAGATGTTTTCAAACTTTATTCAAAACTTTGTTACACTATTTTAATGCTTTCTGGGATATCTTATATAAATTCCTCAAAAGAACATGACAAATTTAAGTCTTGCACTCCCTTTTAATCCACATTTAAACACTAGGAAAACTAATAAAATAATTATAAAATGGTCTATAATTATAATACCCATTAAAATTTATACACAATAGTACAAAACCACAAAACACATTGGTATTAATGAAATTCCCTGTACAGAATGCGAGTTGATACTGCCGGCGCCTATAGTGTGGATGACCATCAGAACGACCACACTGGGGAAGGACCAGTTAGAAGACGTTCCAGACGACTGGCGGGGCTTTCATCAGGAAACGACGGCATTCCCTGATCAATGTTTGACGACCGGTTCCTTAGTTTATGAACAACTTAGCTTGGTTTGTGTCTGTTTACTTGGTTAGTGTTTTTACATCACCACGCCTGATTGAAAGGCAGAATCGAACAGTTTCCCGAAAGCTTTCTGTACAGATTCATCTTCAAATATATATACATAAACAACTATGGATTTGTTTCTCCATTTCAAGACTCGTGCTACTGAGTATTTCATAGCAATTACTTTGACTCAAGCTATATTTCATGTTAACCTTTAAACATACAAAAACCATCTAAATAAATATCAGGTCTATTTTTGCATTATACAGCACAACGAAAATATTCTTTCATCTCAATGCAATTTAAATTTAAAGTCTGGAAAAAGACAAAGCTGAAACTAAAGTCATCTGCTGCTGCACTTTAAGCTTTGTTAATTTTACAGCAAACTAAGATACTGAGTTACCGTAGATAACTTTGAGCTAGCGCAGAAACTTACAAAATATCTGAAAGCTTACTGTACATTAACTTCATTGTTAAGACAAAACATTAGCTCAAAAACTTTTCTGACAAGTAAAGGCTGTTTCAACCCTAAACTTAAAAACTTCAAAATGACAACCTACATTAATTTAAATAACTTAAAAAGAGGAGGCGGGCGGGTTGATTCAAGCTAGGGCACGTTAATAATGTCTAGTCGAATGGAATTACCACCTGAAAGAAAAATGTTGATTAGTTACAACCTCCCACACCCTGCCCGTAGGTCAAAAGAACTACGAGGACAGGGCATGGAAGGGGCCTCCACCCCTACAGGGGCAACGCCCCTGCAGGGGTGGAGTAGAAAAAACCTCCCATGCCCTGCCCGTAGGTAAAAAGATCTACGAGGACAGGGCATGGGAGGGGCCTCCACCCCTACAGGGGCACCGCCCCTGCAGGGGTGGAGGTAGGGGCCTCCCATGCCCTGCCCGTAGGTCAAAAGACCTACGAGGACAGGGCATGGGAGGGGCCTCTCCACCCCTACAGGGGCATCGCCCCTGCAGGGGTGGAGGTAAAAATATATTACAAGTAGGTTTGGATACAAAAAAGCTTTGGAACATCAACTGTGGTTACTGTACCAAACTCTGAGTAAGCCAAACCCGGAGAGTGTTTCCTCATAATGGAAGGTTGAGAAATTCTATTCTTGGTCCAGAAGGTTAATTGGAGTATTCCACTTCTCATACGAGTTGATTCAGAAAAGCCACCCGGCCTTTAGAATGGAAGCTTAAAATCACCCGCATCTGGAAAGTTTTCATAAAAAATCATTATGGCAAAGACTTACTTGGTTTGCCTATGTTAGATAAAAGCTAAAATATAATATTTTTCCAAAATGTAAAGTAGGCAAAACTCAAAAAAAGGGCAAGACTACTCGCTAGTATTGATTTTTTTTTATCAGTTGCTATCTGATAAGCATTTCATAACCGCATACTCACCTTCTTACAATCAGACGAGTTTAGAGTTGTGAACTAAAAACCAAATCCACACACTTGTACGGCACGCCATTTCCTGAAAAAAAAATTGCATTTTGTTACAAATAACTTAACGACCATTGCCCTGATAGGACTTACAATTAGCTTACAGTGCTACAATTATCACGAAATCAACACAACAGGCAGTTCATGTTAAAACTGTAAGGCAAAGTTTTTCTTAAAATACAATAATTAAGAGTAAAATTAAACATGCCTAACAGTAAAATAAAAGAATAATTAAAGTAACCGGTATCAATTCAAAAGTCACCTGGATTTAACATAAAAATCTTACGGCTAAGCAAATGAAGTTGCACAACGATGAACAGTACTCAGACTTCGCGTCTTCATTTTCCATATTCCTCGCGTGGACTCCCATCGTAAACAGCGTATTTCTCCTTAGCAGTCTAACGATCGCAAATCACTAACAAAGCAGCAACGCCCAAGAGCAAAATGCTACGTGCCTCTAAATTTTAAACCGGAACAACTACCGAGATAATATGATTTGTTGACGTTACCGTCAAGGACGATATAGTCAGGATTTCCAGACAAGGATGATGTACAGTAGAGACTAAACTTAACCTTCGTTTGGCTTTTTCATAAAGGGAAACTGAAAACTATAAACGCTTCGGAACAGGGTATTTGAGTATGCATTCCATTAATTTCCATTTATTTGTTAAAATTATCTTCTAAGTATCATTTTTCATTCACGTTCTGGAAAACTAACTAAAAGCACTTTTAGTTAGTTTTCTAGAACGAGAATGAAAATTCTGAAATATTTCTCAATTAATTTCCATTCTAGAAAAGGCGCTGAAAATATGGAAGAATTAAGCTTTAGAATGAGAGTTACATGTATGATTCACAAAAAAAATTGATGGTATCATTTCTGGCAAAATTATTTGATCAAAACTTTTGATATATGATACTACGATGATAAGATGAAGAAAACACATCAAAGTCAGAGAAGTAACTGATGACTTCAAACTCATATTTCACGTCAAAATCCCTAATGTTTCGGGGCTTTCAACATCTGGAAGAGAGATGGTATCTTACTGTAGGTCTGGCTGTACCGGGCTTTAATTTTCTTTCTTTCTCTCTCTCTTTATAGAGAGAGAGTTTTCTTTACTGTTCTTGTATTTTCACTTAAAAAACTCCACGAAATTGTCAGCATTAAAATGATACACGATCAGAACCATGAAAGGAATAAGAATGTGCCAAAATAAGGATGTTCATAATGTTGAAAAAGTCAAAGTAAATAAACATAAGTAAAAATGTCATAAAACCTACAGAGATGAGGTGCAATCGGCCTAGATAAACAAGCCAGAGTCTATGAAACAAGGCATATGTCACTTGACTTAGCCCATTCCATATGGCGTCAGGAGACACTACACTAGTGAAATTTGTCATTTTCTTGAGCAGAGAATGCGATGGTAAGGGAATGCCAGTTTTCTGATTTCTCTACATTTGTCAGGATTTATGGAAGTTTTCAGTAAAACCTGCTGTAGAATTTGTCATTATAAGCTACTAGAGAACGTAGGAAATGTGAATTTTATAAACGCTAAACCATATCTTAAGTATATGAATTATGATATATATATATATATATATATATATATATATATATATATATATATATATATATATATATATATATATATACATATGTATATGTATATATACATATATATGTAACTATCTATCAATATGTCTACATATATAGACAGATAGGTAGATAGATATATTCTTGTTTTTCTGATGACAGGAAGGTTCAGAAATTACTTTTTATGTTTTTTGTGCGTTCTTCAAATTTTTAATCTTAATTTGCGCCCATTTATGTTAAACAAGAAGAGTTAAATGCGGATATAAATGACGAATAGATAAAAATAAGTTAAAATAATTACACACTCAAATGCCGATAGGACTACTGAATGGCCCTGTGTGATTAAAAAGTCACTGTTTGAAGAAGTTAGCATCAATTAAAACAATGAATCTTGAAAAACTTTGTCAAAGTCGGTGACGCTAAACAAGAACGCTTCTTATTATTATGTTTGGTGTGTGCGTCTTCGAATGTGACAGACACTCCATTCCTTTGTTACCAGGTAACGGACAAAACGCAAGCTGCTAAATTTACGCTCAAAACAAACCTGAGTTCGTCCTTGATGATATTAAGGCATATTTGTTTAGACTATAGTGTTGACTAGAGTTCAGTCGAAATTGCTGTTGTTCCTCATACATTAATAACAAAACGAACTAGCATGCGTATGTGACGAAGGGAATAATAACGAAAGGAAAAGAATAATACTGTGAAATAGATTCTTGTTGCTTTGTTTTAATGTTTTATTTATAAATATTAATTGATTTATTCAACAGGACTAAATATTGCCCTTAAATTGTGTTATCATTCGTATTGACCTCATCTCGCAGATGGTGCCAATGCACTGTAAGTGACCCAAGTTTATGATGTCAATTGTCGCTTTCACTGGGTGCTCACGAACAGGAGCACGTGCTGGCATAAAGCCATATATATATATATATATATATATATATATATATATATATATATATATATATATATATTCACATATATAAATATATAGATATTTACATATATATATATATATATATATATATATATATATATATATATATATATATGCATATATATATAATAATATCATAATCCATATATGGTTTAACGTTTACAAAATTCACATTTCGTATGTTATTTAAGAGCTTATAATGACAAATTCTACAGCAGGTTTTAATATCCTATATATATATTGTATTATATATATATATATACATATATATATATATATATATATATATATATATATATATATATATATATATATATATATATACTATACTGTATATATACGTGCTTGTATGTATACGTGCTTTATGTAAGTTGGTAGGGTATGATATATATATATATATATATATATATATATATATATATATATATATATATATATATATATATATATATATATATATATATATATATATAGTTATATATAGGGTAGGGACATAGATGTAATTTAGTTATATATATATATATATATATATATATATATATATATATATATATATATATATATATATATATATGTGTGTGTGTGTGTGTATACTGTATATATATAATATCCTTTATATATAATAAAACACTTACTGAAATACCAAGTGATTTGAAGGCAAGCGCGCGCGCTGGAGTGAGAGAATACAGGATGCTGTTTTTATTTGTATAAATTAGAGAAATAAGCGGGCGACTCGGCTAGCGGGCGTAGGCGATAGTGGATACCAAATCAATAAATGATGCCTAATAATATTTAATAACTTAAATAAATATATAATATATAAAAATTAAAATAAGTTTTTAACACCTTTTCAAAGACAATGACGAATTGTTCTGTCCATACACATTCCTCCCAAATTCCTTTATTACGAGATAAAAAATATGGTTAAAGTAAAGTGAAGGTAACATATACTTGTAATGCGCAAGATACTCTACAGTTGTCAGAGATAACTTACAAAATATTTTTATCTGTTTCTACATTTGTCGAAATTGGCATTTGTATAAATATAATTTCGGGTTCCTAGGTCACTTTAACGTAGTCCATGGTTAAATACCACTACAGGAAACATTAAAAAAGAAACCGAAATTATTACTCCACATGATCTGAAAATAATTCATAATTCAATCAGGGCCTGTTCGGATGTATCGTGTTTAATCATATGCATATTACCATAAATTGGTCACCAAGCATTATTTCTCTTCGGCAGAAAAATCCCAGATTCGGTTGGATGAATTAACCGAATCCATTTCTCCGATATTTTCCGAAAAAAGGAGATGTATCGATCAAGCCAAGAAAGCCTTGCAAGTGATTAGAATCGGACGATCTGTAAACAATCCAGCCGTTGATCATGGAGTATTAAAATGTGGAGTGTTGCACCTCTTTGTTAGGCATAATTACTGCCTTGGCTTCAGTAATCCTCATGTCGTCTTCGTTACCTTTCGCATCGACGTGAGCAGGGGACAGGGCCGTCGGGGAGCAAAATTTACCGAAAATAAAATTCGAAAAATTGGGTTGTATTTCCGTCATGCCTCCAAAAGGTGTGAGCAAAGCAGTAAGCAAGAAGTGTCCCGACTGTAAGAAGCAGGTAAGGAATTGCAAACTTTTTTTCATTCCCGTGCAAAACTGGAGCATATTGATGCGAACTATTGATTGACGCCGTCTGTAGGTGACCATTGATGACGTGGGCGGTCCCGGGGTTAATTTTGTCCCGGTCTCTGTCGAATTTTTGGCAGCGTTGTCTCAACTGCGTCGTCGAGTTTTTCTTGGAGGGGAAGGACGAGGCTTTGCGACGCCTTGGTGGGCCAACCACCCCTGCCAGTGCATTTTGCTTGTGGCAGGAGCTTGATGATGCTTCCTTCGGGCATTTTTCGATTTTCTTGTTAGCGTGGACATCCCTAGGCCTCTTTAGGTGCGGATTGATTGGGGCGGAATGTGAGAGGTGAGGGACACTTGGTCGTAGGCCTACGGTACTGCAAGTCGATGTTACCGGTAGGTTAGAATAGGCTCGTCGTTGACCTAGCTTAACCCTCTGCCGAATCCTTAGAATGTATTTCCTTTTTAACGAGTAGAGCCAAATTTAGCAGCCATAACGGCCTTGCTTGTCTTAGGCTGTTGAGAGCGCCACTGGTGGGGGAGGCCTACAAGGGTAATCCTACAGTTTATGGGTCCAAATATTCAGTAATTATTGAATCATGGAAAACGTTGAGGTATTTCTAAGTAATAGATACACGGCGGGTATTTAGTGAGAAATGGCAGTTTCTTATAGTATTTTGGTTGCTTATTTACAATTTAACGTTATTTTTGGGGGATCGGCTGTAATTAACCTGTAATTAACCCCTAAAGTCCATCCAACAAGGGGTTTCCATACGCGATCTTCACAAGACAAAGCACGGCTACATCTGTTTCGAACGGTTCATATCCCATCCGGCAAGTGGAATACCTTGGAAACTGGTTTTTTCTACACTTTTAGGGCTTCTGACACTGGCGGTGCATTTGTTTATTGTCGGCCAAATGGAATGTCCCTTCGCCGTGTTTAGTACTGGCCTGGGGGGGCCGGTACCCATACGTTAACAAGTTATTGCACTTGCCGGACGGGATATGAACTCTTCAAAACAGTCGTACCCGTGCTCTGTCTTGTGAAGATTGCGTTTGGAAACCCCTTGTTGGATGGACTTTAGGGGTTAATTATAGGTTAATTACAGCCGACCCCCCTAAAATAACATTGAATTGTAAATAAGCAACCAAAATACTATAAGAAACTGCCATTTCTCGCTGAATACCCGCCATGTATCTATTACTTAGATCTACTAACAATGAAAAAATGATCAGTTTATCTGCTTACAGAAGCAGAGATTGTAAAAAAAAAAAAAAAAGGGAATAAAGGGAAACGTAAATAAACAAAAGCATGGCCAAGGAGACCCATAGAATTTTGAGGAAATCATAAATCTTTGCTTCTGTAGCCTAAACTGATAAACTGCTCATTTTTTTCAGATTTATCAAAAAGTAGCTGCTGAAGAGCAAGAGCCCGTGCCAGGTTCCTACCTGGTTCCTAAGCACTCATTCCACACACACAGTTGCTGGCACACTACACTATTTATGTGAGGTGCAGATCTTCATTTGTTTTTTTTACACTGGTTTTGTAAGCAGATAAACTGCTCATTTTTCTTTAGCAAGTATATTGTTCGCAGATCTTCTGAAAGAAGAAATTGAAAATAGGAAAAAAAAAACTTAAACACACAAGGGAGCAGTGAATTTGGACCCTAAACTGTAGGATTACTCTCATATGAGTTCCTTCATATTGGACTAAGCCATTTTTTTGGGTGGGGCCAGGTATTTACCTGTGGTTCAATGTTTGCGTTAAATGTCTCTTGACATTTGTTTTGTTAGACTAGTAATTTTAGCCAATGACCTGACCAACCGCACCTAACATAGACTCGCCCAACCTAACCTCACCTCACCTTGCCTAACCAAGGGTTCCATTGTAAAATCAGTAATGGGCAAAGTGGGATATGATTGTCCTTTATCTTAGGAATTTAAGGGGAGTGCTTGAAAAAATCATTTTTTATTAATAACTTTTTTTTTTTTTTTTTTTTTGCATGAATCAGTTTGAAATTTTGGGCATTGGTTAGTTTATGTATAGCGAAAAGGTCAGTACAGTATTCATATTTTCCTTCTAGCCCCCATTCGCTGGTACCCCTAAATTCTTTAAAAAAAAAAAAAAAAAAACTCGGCCATAACTATTGCAACCTAAGAGCTGAAATTTACGTGGAAGACAGGTATTATAGATTAGAATAAAGTAATAGAGCGTTTTTTTTTTTTTTTTTTTTTTTTTTTTTTTTTTTTTTTTTTTTTTTGAAAAATCTTTGATTTCATGGAAAAATAAATCCCAAAAATACTTAGGGGACAAAATAAAAAAACTCTATAGTTTTGTAGACAGTTTATTTAGCTTTCATTTGCTTTTTGTTTCATTGAGATAGGTGAATTCGTTACGTCTGAGTTTACATTTGAAGGTCGATAACTTTAGTTTTGAGATATCGGCCTCCTAAGTTTTATGATGACATTTTTTGCTTGTCTGTCCATTTATTTGCTTGTTGTCTCACACTTTTGAGGTTTTTATGACAAATTTGACATGTTATATCATATTGGTGTTATCTGCGATTATTATTTTAAGTATGTTGAATTATATTTTATATATTAATGCTCCTAGTCCGCCTCCTTCCTCTCTCTTGGATGCCTCCCTCTTCATGATGTCGTTTCTTCCTTTCTCTTATGGAGTGTAGATGTTGTTTAAATTTTCTTGGTCTCGGCATGGTTTCTTCTGAACAAAGAAATACTGTATTGCAAAGTCAAGAGAAATACAAAAAATTGACTTGCAAAGTAATATAAGTGCGCTGAATGAAAAGTGTGTCAAAACACGGGCGAGGTTGGGCAGTGCGACATCTTGCTTCGTCGAGAGCTGAGCTGCCACTGATTGCCCAAATGGGTACACTCCTTCACCCAACAGAGCCTCTACGCACTTGCGTAGGATATAGTTGTCATATACTGCATTTAGATATTCTTCTTTGATAACTGAATTGAAATTACTACCGATATACTGAAGTTATCATTACATGAAAAATGTAATTTTCTCAGTGATAGTAGGGTTACGGTTTAGTCTTATAACTCCAAACTCTTGCGAATTTTTTAATAAAATTTTGTGAGAATATAGTCAAGAGGTGTAAGAGTCCGTATGTGAAATATCAGGAAAAACTTGGATTCTTCGATTTTTTCATCAAAGCCACTTTGTTTAACATGTTGAGTTTTTTAATGTTAATTTTATATGGACAATGTACAAAACAGTAAATAAATAAGTTTATGATTAAAATTGCATGAAAAAATTTCATTTCAATCCTAAGCCTACCCAACAATATAGATTGTCTGGGTGAAATTATATTTATAAGATAGCTTAATGAAACCCCACATATGTGCAGTTATACTTTTGACAGTACTTTCAGGACTACACTTTAATGAAAACTATAATTCAGTGACAATTTGTTGATAAAAATTTACATTGACAGTTGAGCCAATAAAGATTGAATGTTTGGTGGGATGATTGTCCACTCTGAAGGTAATATAATATATAGTGTATGCATAATTTTTTGAGTTTAGGAATGTTTAGAGTTAGGCTATACCACTGTAATAAATCAGTGGGACACCAAGCTTACTGAAATACCAGATTACTCATCCAAAACAGGGTCATTATTTGTGCAAACAGTGAGAAAGTCTTCTAAGTGATTGTCCTATAATCCTGAGCATAGTAAAATAGTATAAAGGTATACAAGTGGTTTGTTACAGAATAAGAAAGTTACATTGAATTTTTTATTTTGCAGGTTCCTGTTGCTTCCAAGCTTTGCACATCTTGCAGTCATCAGTTTTTTGAAGAACGAAGAAAGTCTACAGCTTCAAATCCATCAGAAGCTGAAGACAGTGAAGATTTGTCTTTGCGTGATATGAAACCTACTCGAGGTGTAGGTGCTGGTAATGGTAGTGAAATAATGGCTTTGGCTTCTGGGAAAGATTTAGCTTCTGCACCGGAAGGCAAGAGGAGGAGTGAGAGAGTAAAACGTGAAAAACCCAATTTTTATGATGCCCTGGAGTATGAGAATCAGATGCGAAAGGTGAGTTTGTCTCAGTGAGTTTTCATCTCTTTGGACTGAAATGTGTTAGTGTACCAGGAGTAAATTGTCAGTCTGCCTCCTGTAAAATTTTACATTTATTTAACATCTTGTTAGACCCATTATCCAACTCTTTTGTTGCTATGAGTAAATTGTCAGTCTATCTCCTGAAAACTTTTGCATTTACAGTAAACCCCCTGTATTCGCGTTCTCATGATTCGCGGACTTGCATATTCATGGATTTCTCTGTGGAATATATCTACCCATTACTTGTGGAAAATTCACCCATTCACAGTATTTTTCATTGAGAACTATTCACTAATTACTGTATTTTCATATAATTTTCATGACTAAATGCACTTTTTGTGATAAAACTATTAAAATACTCAGGTATAAGCATTTTTAGAGGGTTTTTCTTGTGTTTAAATTATCAAAATAGGCAGTTCTAAGTGTTTTTAGAGGGGTTTTAAGTATTCGCGGATTTTAGCTATTCGCGGGGGGGGTGCGGTACACATCCCCTGCGAATATGGGGGTTTACTGTATTAAGTATCTTTTTAGAACCATAACCTCTCTCTCTCTCTCTCTCTCTCTCTCTCTCTCTCTCTCTCTCTCTCTCTCTCTCTCTCTCTCTCTAAATTCTCTCTCTCTCTCCAATAAATTGTGTGACTATATCGTGAATAAATTGTCAGTCTTTTTGTAAATATTTACATTTATTTATCAACCATAACACTCTCTCTCTCTCTCTCTCTCTCTCTCTCTCTCTCTCTCTCTCTCTCTCTCTCTCTCTCTCTCTCTCTCTCAACAAACCATGTACTGAAGGAGGTTTTCTTATAGCAATGGTGGCAAAAAGTTGTAAACTGTAAAGATTGCAGTTTGTAGCATTCAGTAATTTTTTTTTTGCTCCTAATTGCTAGTCAGGGTTTGCCCACCAGATAAGTAAAGACATATATAAGGTTTTGATGAAGGCTTTATGCTGAACATAAGTCATGGTGTGTCCTTTTCAAGTAATAAGGTTTTGGACATATCACATATATGTACCACTAGCTTCTGTTAGTCACCATATTCATGGTTTTGCTGTCAGTCCTTGTTTATTCAACTTCACCTTTTAAACAATGTTAAGACCACCTGATTCTCTTCAACACCAACTTATCTGCATGTATAAGCTCCCAAAGGCCAATATTTGTCCTTTATTATTTTGTCATTTCTGTGAGAAATGGTTAAGGATTGAGTGCTTATCCTCAATGAGCATTTAACGTAATCTCAGAATGTTTACGTGATTCTCAAAATGTTCTCACATACCTGCCACTATCTTCAATATGTCTTATGGAGTGGATATAGCACCATCTTTTGTTCATGGAGTCTTTCCATCATCCTCCTATACAGTATCAAAATAAATAATCCCTGGTTTTCGTTACTTATGGAGGTATGTCAGGCCTGTGCGGGAGGTGGGTTTGGTTATTATTTGTATCCTGTAGTTCTAAGAGATCTGATTTTTTAATCAAGTGTAATGCGCCCAATTGAATTGAAGTAGTGATATGTCTTGGGAATGGAGAAGAGACCAGTAGAGTCACATTTTGGTTCATGTGGCTAAAATCAGAATAGTGTAGATATGGAAGTATGTTGTAGCAAGGTAAAGACCAATAGAGGATGTTCAGAAAATCATGGAGGAAGGGCACTGATGATGATGTCTACTAGATGAGAGCTCTGGCAGGACACCAAAGGGGAGAAAGTGGAGATAACTCTTGTGTCTAACCTGGTGGTATAACGTTGCTCTTCAGTTGTATAAAATTGATGCGTAAGGTACCTGGCTACCTCCTGCATTGACCTGCACTACCTTCATTGTAAGTAAGTGCCAGAGCTGAACTTTTTCATGCCCCCAGTTAACTGCCAGGGGTATTTTGTAATTGATCTTTCTTACCCTTTTCATATGTTAATGGTAAAGTTTTTAACCCCTTTCTGCAGTGGTTATTTAAACCAAACTTTTTGTTTTAGTGCGTTTATATTGTAAAAATTAAGAATAAACAGTATAGGAATAAAAAAGGGAGGAAAGGAATATAAAATTTAGGCCAAAGGCCAAGTTCTAGGGCCTAGAAGGTCATTCATTGCTGAAAGGGAAGTTGAGAGTATAAAGGTTTTAAATGTGTAACAGGAGGAAACCTCGTAGTTGCATAATGAAACAATAGTTAGGAGAGGGTGGAAAGTAAGATTAAGACAGAGAATATGAATATACTGTAGGTACAGTAAAGGAGTGAAAGTGGGTGCAGCTAGGGACTGAGTGGACACTGCAAATAACTTTAAGTATTGCTTACAGTGGACTGCATGAAGTGCACCGACATCACTACCGGGTGGTAATGAAATTATATGCGTTTGGTTTCACTTTTTTTTTTTTTTTTTTTTTTTTTTTTTTTTTTTAATTGATGCATTCCCAAATATAAATCTCTTAATTAGAGTGTAAGCTCCAACACTGCAATGATATTCAATGGTAAAAGGAAAAATAAGCGACAAGATTGATTCACCAAAGCAATTTGAAATATTAACTCCAGTTAAGAAAATATTCAGCCAGAGCTCCCCTATGTTCTTGTTCATCCTTATCTTTTTGTATAGGTTGGGTGATTTCACATCTTCCTCCTAACTTTGCTACTATATAACTATTTGTGTAGGGGAACTCAGTTTGTTCCTTTGTGTTAATAATTGGTTAACTAACCAAACCACTACACAGAACTAGAGCTGGCAGTTTTAATATCCAGAAACAACCTTTTTTGTTTTTTTCCCCATTTCCATGGTCATATTGTAGCTTCAGTATCGTTCAGTTTCTCCTATATGGGCATATATTTGATGGAAGCCTGCTTTTGGCTGTTTCCATCAGGATGTGTGCATTATAATTAATTACTCCTGCAACTCGTGCGTAATGAATTCATAAAACACATTTTTTTTTCCCAGTCTGTAGTTTGTATTATAGTCTTTAGTTATTTTTTCTTATCCACAATATTTGTTTACATTATACTATTAGGTAAGTCTGGGCAAATGTGTAATGAGGGTCTTTATTCTGGGAAACAGTCGTGTTGTTTACATTTTTACATACTGTTTATACCTCCAGTATGATCCCTTTAACTCTCATCTTTGGCAGTAAGTATTCCTTTTCTTGTGCGTTTCAGGCACGTAAAGAAAGGCAAAAAGAAGAGCCTCCGAACCCTACAGGTAGAGTAAAAAGGGAAAGGAAAGTGAAGAACAACTCTGAGCCGGTTAGTGTTGCTTTGTACAGGTCCAGCAAGGTTAGTGATATTTCTGGTTATGGAGAGCGGAGGGCACGTCCCAAAGAAAGAAGTCTCCAGAGAACAGAGATATACTTTTGCTGAATTTGATGTTGTAAGATGTAGTAGATAAGAAAAATGCTATGTTTGAGGTTAATTATGGCATCCTGTACCTCTCATTCAATATTGCACTCCTGGATGAGAGGATGCTTCTCCCTTTCATCAATTTCTTACAGACATGAAAAATGCATAGTGTATTGCTCTCATTTTTCTGCGAGTTCACTTCGTGAGATGGTCATATACCAAACATTTTCCCTAGCGTACATTTTATTTTATGCTTCTATATCCTTTTTTTTTTTACATGCACTTTATTTTAACTGTCATATCTATTAAATACTTGGCTGTCCCCATCAGTCTTTGGGACCATCCCTCCTCTCACTTCATTTTTTCCTAAATTGTATGTACAATTTTGTTTACTCTTTTATTTTCCTCTTCCCTAGATCCCTAGATACTTTCTATGGAAGATTAGACTTGTGTTGTAGCATATATTAGGTTCAACATGTAGATGGTAGTTTTGGTCTATGTAGAGTTGTATCCTGTATCTGTGTTGAAAGAATATTTTTCTTGTTACTGTTATTAACTTAGGTGATCTGAAGGGAGTTGAACATTTTCTCTTTGGTCACTTAACATTTCGCTCATGGTAAAAATTCACTTCAGTTCATGGTAAAAATTTGACACTAGCTTGGGATTAGTAAGACACACACGACTCTTATGTGGTATTAGTCTAAAAATATTAGATCCAAGTAGGTACTGATGATTGGGACATGTTGAACTATTCTAAACACCTATAACAAGCAAAGCTGAAGTTTGTATTTTATGTAAATTAATATGATAAAAAAAATTGCAAAACGGGTGAATTCTTTTTCAGCAAAATTTAAGTTCATAGTTATCAGGTTTAATAGTTCGACAAAAAATTAATTTACTTCAGTCACTAATATTTTAAAAATAGCTCCCTTCTAGAGTAATGGTAATTCTCCTGACTATCCATGCTCAAAATGGTTTGTACTCCCACTTTTTACCTGCTGGGTTCTAAGAAATAGGGTATTCAAGTTGAAGGGGTTCAGTTATGCATAATCCTTCAACACTTGGTGTACTGTACACTCTCTCTCGCTCTCACAAACACACAATGATTTCATACCCTTTTTAACTAGTTTTTAAACTTAAACTTAAATGTTCAACTCTGACGAATATTCATACACAAGGATATCTATTGCATCCTAATTCAATACTGTTAATTGTAAAGTGAAAGTGAACTTACTTAAATTATGTTTACTTGTCAGCATTGATTAATTTTAGGGATCCCTTGCTGTGTCAAGATATTTTACTTAAATTATGTTTACTTGTCAGCATTGATTAATTTTAGGGATCTCTTGCTGTGTCAAGATATTTTGTATTAAAGGTTTAAAAGTTTTAGAGCTGAGAAATGTAATATAGTGGTCTGAATAAACTATTAGATAGATGTCACTGACACGAGATAAATGAACAAAACATTGTGTAATCACTCTTGTTTTGGTTAATTTTATTTTGTATAACAAATAGGGAGTTTTTTCCCCTCAGGTTTTCAGAGCCTATATTCAATACATATTACCTTAATATGGTATTGTTCATGTACAAATAAAATTTATGTGAAACAAGCCACAGATAACTGACAGTAGTATGATATTAAAAATTGTATGAGGACATACTGTAGTAGTAGTGTCATCTACAGGTGTTCCAGAATCTAGACTTATTTGAATTTTATAGAGATCTGAAATTCATTATAGGAAAACCCAAAATTGTACCCCCCCCCTTTATTTTGTTATTTTACCGAGAGACTGCAGTCTTTAGGGTATGTGGGTAACCAATAAGCTTGCTTGCCTATAAGAAGCATGCACAGTAGATAAAATGTACCTTTTGTGCCTTGTTTTATTACTAAGAATTATTATTCCTTCTCTTCTGTAGTATATAAACATACTTCCGTAGAATTATCGGGCTTGCGTAGCTTTTTATTATGTACTGTATACAGTATTTGTGAGTGTCTTATTATCTCCTATGGGATGTTTCAGGATGATGATGACGATGATGAACCTCTGAAGGAAAAGAAGAAAAAGAAGAAGAAGAAGAATAACAACAACAATGGAGAAAAGAAAAAGGAGGAAGAGGAGATTGATGAAGATATTATGGCTGGTATAACTCCAGAGAAGGAAAAGCAGTATGCCATCGTTCTCTCCGACATCAATTTCAAATTAGGCTTAAATAATCCAAAATTCATTAAAATATAAATTGAAGCTAAATATCTATGAAAAATTGCTGTATAATTTAGCAACATGAATTACAATGGAGTTTGGTTGAGAGTGATATCTGTCGTTGTTGACTGTTCATTTTGTGCAGGACTGCATGAACTTCAGTGAAGAAAAAGAGGGAAGGAATAGAGCTGCATTGATTATATGCCAACACTTTTAGTTTCACTCTAGCATCATATTATATTACTGGATTTTTTGTAAAACTTTGAGCTTTATATGGATTATGTTAGGGGAAGTTTTATGCACTGTTTTCAGGGTTTCCAGTTTTTTCAGATTGGAAGAGGAGTGTTTTTGCAACAGTTCCTTTTATGGGAAACATAGACCTAAGGACTTTAATAATTGCTGCCATTAGATTAAGTTTATTCAAAATAGATCTTCCACAATTAGCCTTTACTGAAGTAATTTGGATAATTTCTTGCAAGAATTGTAATTGACTCATTTCATTTTGAGGGTCTCGGATCTTGTAGCTACACACAAGGATTGGTATTACGATAATATAATTTTTACAAATATATTAAGCAATTTACAGCAGAAAATGAGACCCCTTCAAATTTCCTGCCCTCAAAGATTTTAACGTTGCAGCTGTTAAGAGACAAGATGTTTAGTATTCTCTCATGTATAACCAGTTTCTTGGATAACAGGCTGGGTGTTTTTAAAGATTTTGATAATTGGTGGTGAAAATCCAAGTTTAGGGAGGTACAAGTAATTTTGGTTCAAGAGTACAAATTCCTTGTAAATATTTTGAAGTAGCCAGTATTGAGAATACGTGTGTATATGTTTGGAATTTATATTAGCATTTTTGTACAGAATGGCAAAGAGTGAATTATGCTTGCACTTTGTGTCCACAAGCATATTCCAACAGTATAGTCAAGAATGAATGGTGTAAATGTTTCCAACAATATAGTAAAGATGAATGTGTTGAAAGTGTGTACAGAACCATTTCATTGCTCATTTGTAAATATTCAGAACATTAATGTTTGTGAGGATTAAAATTCATTTTGTATTCAGTGTTTCAATAAATTCCTACTAATTTAAGGTTTATAATTAGTTGCATTTAATTTTCCAGACTGAAGTCTTGACTAACAGCAAATCGTGAAGAAATCTTAAGCACTTAAGTGTAATTCTTTCAGGATCCATTACCATAAAGAATGCAGATTGGTTGGGCAAGATGGGTTAGAATTGAACATCAAATTGATGTTCCCCTAGCAACCTTGGTCTCTTGCCAAACTTCTGGTAGCGATCAGTTGTTTTGTTGATGTTGCATATTGCTTCAAATGTCCATGACAATACAAGAAGCCAGGAAGAACTGTGATGGAAAATTATCGGAATGTAACATTTAAAATTCCAATTCAGTTACTGATGCCTTGGTGCGTAGAATAACCTGAAGAGTCATGTTTTAAAAAACTAAACAATTTATGTAAAAGTAATGAATATAAAAGGTCTAGTTTACAGTTGTGGGCATATCCCAATCTTTCAATACTTGCTGTTATAGAATATTTTCGGGAGATTACTACACCTGATCCTAATCTTGGACAATGTCACTTGACCTTTACACACCAGACAGTATTTCCAGGTTCTCAAAGTATCTCTCCTAAAGGTATGTATTTTGAAAAAAGTGAAAATTAAAGCATTGTGATGGTAAAGAAGCTGGACAGCAAACCAGAAAGAGTAAAGGCAGCAATGGTGGACAGAAGGGTGGTTGAAAAATACTTGACAGCTACAGAGTGCCAAAAAGTTAAGCATACCTTAGTTTTACCAGACCACTGAGCTGATTAACAGCTCTCCTAGGGCTGGCCCCAAGGATTAGACTTATTTTACGTAGCTAAGAACCAATTGGTTACTTAGCAACGGGACCTACAGCTTATTGTGGAATCCGAACCACATTATAGCGAGAAATTAATTTCTATCAACAGAAATAAATTCCTCTAACTCTTCATCAGCTGGCCGCCGGAATTGAACTACAGAGGCAAACTGGTATATGTAAGATGTACAGTATTGTTATTTTTAACCAGACCGATAACTTTACACTACTCATAATGGCAATCATATAACTAGACAAAACAATAGTGTAACTGATTGCCTCATATATGCACAAAAATTCAAGTAAGTACATGTTGCAATATACCTAATTTTTTGGGCTTTCTCGAAATGAATTACAGTGCACGTATCATGTAGGGATTTTATGACTAAATACAAATTGCATTTTCCCAGTAAGACATGCTACTCCGACTTTTACACTATTTACAGTACAATAAACCTTAAAAATCTATAACACCACACCAATACCAAGTACTATACAGCACTTCAGTTTATCATGAAAGCAGTCAAAAATGGTCCAGTAACTTAACAAATACTGTATAAGAATTCCTTTAAAATTTCAAAGCTTCCTTTCCTCATGCCACTAGTTTCCCTTTTTAGTATAATCTAGAAGAGGCATATACAGCAAAAACAACTTGTGGGAGTAAAAAGAGCTTTCCTTGTTTGTCTTGCCAACAATTTTGAAAGGTCTCCAATAACATTGACACTCAAATTTGGACAAATTTACGTCTTAGAGAAACGGTCAAGCCCATTACAGGGTAAACTTGAAAGAAATATTAAGACCCTTACATACAAAAATAGTGCATTGTCTTTGATCTGGGGAATTTGCAAACACCAACATATTTTCCATTAATCAAATCCAATCGCAATTACAAACCCAAAATGTATGATATTTATCTTCACACTTAGTGGACCTTCATTCAAGCGTTTATTTGCATGTAGTGAAACTACAAGCAAATAACATGATGTGAAAATACAGCAGAATTTTTAAATAATACTGTATAACTATTGATAATTTACAAAATCAGCTCTCAAGTCACTTTAACTACCACACCTTCCACTACTGGTTAGCTCATTCAATTTGTTTCTTCCAAGTTTTAGGTTAACTGCAAACATTTTAACAAATTTAGATGCATACTACTTAAAAGAAGGTTACAAAAAAAATCAATAAACATTACCGTTGTGTGCAAATTTCCTGGCAAGTGTTAAATTTTTCAACACAAGAAAGGCATATAACTAGGGAGTATGACTTGCAATAACCTACCAAAACCTTGTGCTTGAGCTGCTTCCATGCTTTAGCTGATCAACTTTTTTTTTATCCATTTGTTTTCCAGTTACAAAATCACACTGACAGCCATAAAAAAACTGGAGCTACAGCTGTTTACATATAATGTGCAATCCAATAATGGTTATTTAATTCATAAAATACTCTATTAACAATCTGCACTCCTTGCACATTTTAATCATTGTTTAAAAGATATTTCAAAGTGCTGTCAAAAAGTGGAAAAAAATGGCACACATGAAAAAGTTGATAGTTAATGTAAAGGTTAATCAGCATGAAATACACAGATGATGTACATTTAGCATAATTTTAATAAACTTTATAATAATGTACAATGATGCTTTCACATGCCTACGAAGTAGAGATGAACAAAGGCTTTCTCTTGGTCCATCAGTATCTCTGTTCCTTTGGGATACTAACAATCGGAACACATACTTAGATCCTAGAATAACTTTGCCACTAGAAAGCCTACCTTACTGCAATAACTTCACAAATATATTGTAATTCACTTCTAAGCAACTTCCAGATACGTGAGTGAAGGAAGACTTCTTGGGCACTTCAAATATAAATTACCGAGATTGTTAAAATACACTTTTTGGGAAGATACAAAATAATGAAAAATACAGTATATCTACATATGTTGAGATGTTCCAGTATATCTACATATGTTGAGATGTTCCAATGATTAGAAAGCTTTAAAAATTACAGGAACAATAACAAAAATACATGTACAGTGTACTTTGTTAACCCAGTTCACATAATATTATCCACTACAGTAATATGTTCAAGAATGCCATTGTATAATTCCTTGTACTTACACTAAATGACAAAATCTACAAATTTCTAGCATACTAGACACTACAATAAATGAACTACCATTGCAATCATTATAATGCCATATACAATACAGTACATGAACACAAATTAACTTGAGGAAAGGGAGCATTACATTAAAAGAAAAACTTTCAAATGAAATAAGAACATCTGTTTAACTGAACTTTTAATTACTGAGACTGAAAGCTAAGAATACATACCCAACAACAGTTTTCAGTACAACCAAGTGACACCTTTATCAAATATACACTCAATTCTACAAGAAAATCTTTCCTAAACATGAGACAGAATCTGTGGAAAACTAGAATACAGATTGCACAAAGTTCAATCAAGTTTTTTTGAAAATGGCATCTCTATTTTCTTTAATGCTCTCCTTAATGAGTTTGCTTCCCTCAACATCAAGCTGCTGATACAAAGCCTTCTTGTCTTGTGAGATGTCTCCAATCAGTTCATGCCTAAAATGAGAAAAAGAAAATCATGACTTCCCAGAAAAAAAGTACTATTGCATGAATTGCTAATCAAGGAAGACGTGGATTAATTTAATTTATTACTACATATATGAAAAGTTTACTAAAAAAAAAAAATATATGTAAATGATATCTGGAAAATGAGATAACTGAGAGTTGCCACTAAGTGACAGGAAATACCATATACAGTAGCAGCATTTTAATTATTTCATCCATTATCTAAAATCTGTATACATTCAGGACAAGGGCATCTACTGTCTTCTTCTTCTTCTTCTTCTTCTTCATTTTAACATGCTTTTTTTCCCATTTTTATATGGGTTAAGCACGATGCCTTCTTTTGAAGGACTTTGATTTGGCGGTGGGGTAGGCCGTAGCCTCGATCGGCTACCCCGCCTGACATTGCTTAGAATGGAGCCCTATTTTGTAGAGACACATATTACAGTACAGTACTTCTTTTCTTTGCACATAGTAAGGATATTTTCAAATTTGCTACAATTTACAACCAGATTATACAAATATGTCTATAGTATAATTCAGTATAATTAAAAGTACTGTAAAATCAAAATTACGAAAGATTTGGTCCTAGAACCAACACATCTTATTTCTGTTAGATTTAATGGCATGGTATGCATCTAGTAAATGGGGGAAGGGGCAACTGAAGATAAAGAGTCAAAGAATATGAGCGAACTTTAGTACTAGGGTAGTAAAATACTCAATTTTAGCTACGACAAACAATAAATCCAGCGCTGATTACTCTGCAGTAAAGAATATGAGGAAAATTTCATGGGTGAAAACATCTTGTATGCTAAACAATCTCATTTCTGGATACTGTCTGCAGACCTGAGATGTATCAGTAAACAGAGGAGCTAGTATTTAATTTCCTGTACAGTATACAGTGCATCATATATCTAAGCGACATAAGTCTCTCCACCACAAACTTTTATAAATATGTTGTATGCCTGCTTATGGGTGCTCAAAAACTCCTCCTTATGAGGGCTATGCTAAAAAGCCCCTCTTTGTGAGGGTATGCTAAAAAACCCCTCCTTATGAGGGTTATGCTAAAAAAAACCCTGCTAAAAAGCCCCTTCTTATGAGGGCTATGCTAAAAAGCCTCCTTATGAGGGCCAAGCTAAAAAGCCCCTCCTTATGAGGGATATACTAAAATGCCCCTCCTTATGAGGGCCAAGCTAAAAAGCCCCTCCTTATGAGGGATATGCTAAAAAGCCCCTCCTTATGAGGGATATGATAAAAAGCCCCTCCTTATGAGGGATATGCTAAAAAGCCCCTCCTTATGAGGGCTATGCTAAAATGATTCCAGCAACTGTGACAATATTTATAACTTGGATCATCTCATCTCCACTGAGAGGAAGCCTTGTTAGTGTACCTCATGTGGTCCACTGTAGGAAATGCTTTATTCAACCCCTCTGTAACTATTACTTCTTAGTGCAACTTTGGGTTTTCTCCTAGTTCCACCTTTGGATCTTTGTACAGGCACTTCATCTTTATTTTCTGGATCTCTATATCTTGTCCAACCAACTCTAACTCCCTCTTGTCACTATCTAGATCACTGAAAGGCCATATTTCCCCAGTGCATGGCTTAATAGCCTAAACTGCATAAATCAATCACCTAAATGTACTGGGTCAGGCATTCAGTTTTTAAGCTGACTGGTGACCATACAACAATGTTCTTGAACTCTGGGTTGTGCCGTAGTCTCACTTACTTAGACTTAAGAGATTCAGGTTTGCATTCCTTGCTTGAAGACGCACACAAGTACATCTCCCTTAACTTAGCATAGTGTTTAAGTTTCGATTTCTATTGAAATGTCAATATATTTTATCATTTTGTTCCTTGCAGTGAACATGCTGGGCCACCTCTATCCATGATTATGGATCTACATAGAAAAAGGTATGCCAGTTATGATACAAACCTCTCCAGCAATGTCAGGTGTTTTAAATGAGACTGCCCTATTACTGCAGGAATTAGTCTATCTGTGGTCTCACTTAGTTTTCTGTGACATCAACTTTCAGGTCTAGATGACAGTTTGTTGTATACGGATGCCTAAAATTTCAGTTTTGAACCAGCCACTGAATACTCATATAAAGCTGAGTTCTGAAAATGAAGATTAGCATGCCATCAAAGATACCTGCACAAACAATTACCCTTGAAGAAGCTTGCATTGCAACTGGAGCCATTAGCCTGGTGAATATCTGATGAACTGTATAAATGCAAAAATATGCATGCCATACATTACATTCATTAGTGCTTAGTACACAGGTACAGCATGTGTGGATAAACACCGTCCGAAATGGGCTATACAGTATCATGAATGTCACCATTTCCACTCTCAAGGGGGGAATGTTATGTCTGAATGAATCTTTGAGGGGACTCGAGTAAACTTATCAACCATCTGCCGATTGCCTAAGTTACTTAGATCACTGAAACTGCTATCCCCATAACTACCACAGTCCCAGGAAACATTCTCTTCCTAAAATTCATTTGGGCTGCAAATACCCTAAACAGGCCTGGTAACCTTAACATCGAGTTAAACTAGGAACTAAAGCAGGTAGGTTAGATATAAGTCCTCTCAAAACCAAATAACTAGATCTCATGGGTCCTGCTCAGATAAAAAATCAACTGTCAGGCTAGTCACTCTGATGGAATCCAAGCTCAAATGCTTTAGAAAATCTTTAATTAATTCAATTACTATCCTACTTTACTGTGTCATGGCTTGATTTAAGGCCAAGAAAAGGGAGTTATCAAGAACAGACTCCACACTTAGGACTATAATATATTTCCTTCATAGTGAGGTAAAAGTCAGCTGTTTCAACTCCTCTTTAGGACTTGTAAGTGTGAGGAGGATGAGATATGAAGGTGAAAAATAACAAGGAAGGGTAACAGCAAGGATGCAGTTGACAAAAGATCAGAGTAGATCTATATGAAGGATGGTCAAAGCAAGTTTGGCTGTCAAAAGCAAGCTCAGTCAAAGCTCAAGTTAATTAATTCAAAAATAGAGGAGGGCACAGAGAATTAACATTCTGGAAATTAATGATGTGGCGATTTTGTCAAGTCTCAGTGATAAAGTATTCTCAGAAAAGGTTTACTTTATGCATGAACAGATACAAAGAGTTCAGAGCAATATATAATAAACTGGGCATGAAAAATTGGTCAATGAATTTCATCAACTACTCAAATATATTCAAAACACCAGAAACTGCTTAGTATACTTACAACAATGTATTTTTAGCACCAACTAACAAAATTAAGGTCTTACCTATAACTGTATACCAGATAAATTGTTGCCACAACACCACCCAACATTATTGGTCTCCGGAATTTTGAAATGCTTTTCTGTAAAAGGGAATATGGTACAATTTATAAAAAAAAATATGAATGTTCTATCTTAAAAATAGTTCTAATCACCTAAAAATCTCCTTAAAAAAATTAAGGCAAAAATTTAAACAACTTTTAAAAATCCATACAAACTAATTACCATATGCTCCATAAGCACAGTAACTTTTCTCTAGTATTGATGGGTTGACTATGCACTGTACTAAATCAAAAGAATATCTTTACTGATGCTAAAATAGTTGTTGATACATTCTGTTTCCATATAAAATACTTTGCTTTTCCATATACCTACCAATTTGAAAAAAAATTCAACACTAACATGACACTTCCTTATGGTAGTCAACCATGCTTGTTAGCATAATGGGTAAAACACTGGCCTGAAGAAATTTTCTTGTATTTAAATTATCATACAGGTCTCATGACCTATTTGTGCACTATTGTACAAATGATGCTGCATGGAAAACTTAACAGCAAGGGAAAAAACTAGTGTAGAACTATTCTATTCTTGGGTCCTTAACAGGATTAATAGAGTATAGGGTTAATCCGTCCAGGTGATACTGCACATTTTTCACAGAAGATGGATACTTGGACGTTTACCATGGAAGAAAATTAGGAAAACAAGGAAATGAAGGTCACCATGGCAAATGTCTGACCCCACAAATTCTTTCTCTCTTTCATGACCTTAGATGAGAGAGGTCCCAGTTAATCTCCAGGTACTGCTCAGCTAAAGAATACAAATAACCCTCCATATGTCTTTTTATTGATATTTGGCTAATACAGAAGCCATGAACACAGTTGGATCGAGATTAAAAGGGCTGACCTGATGAAGAGCACCTTAATCTGGGTTACGAGAGCTTCCTTGTTCTTTACTCTCGTAAGGTCAAATACTGACTGATGAGTTTTCTTTATCTTAACCTCCACCAAGACATGCGTGAGACTGTTCTTATTTTGGTCAGAAGCAGACTAACACTTTACTCTATTAATCCTGGGTCCTTAAAATCTAGGCTAATCTTAACTACAGAGTTTAGGTTCCTATGGAGCAACATCACCTTGGATCTTGTTTAGCACACTCAGAGCCATACAACTGCATGTATTATCAACATACTGTATCATGTACCACAGCAAATCAAACAAAGTTAACAATTGGCTAGTTTTCTAGACCTAACCTAATGACAATTTACCTCCCATGGTAAAAATCCATCCGAAAAACCTAAAACAAACTTAGACTAAGATAGGGTTATCATTCTGGTACCCTATAACATACAAAATTTAGGTTACCAATCAATAACTAGTCATCATTCTGCACCTAAAATGCCTGAAATAAGGGCTTAAACATTTAAATTTTCTTGTTTCTATTCTTATTTTACCTAGAGATAATGGTATACAAAAAATAGCAGTACCAGACCCAGACTTCTGAAGCTGAAACCTTCCATAGACCAAATATCCCTTGATCCACAAACCAGGCCTAGAAAAACAATCCTGACATTTTTAATTTTATAATTCTGTTAATTACAAATGACACATATATTTAACTTTACTGTCAAATTCTGTATGGATAAACTTACTTCTTGGTAGGATAGAACTAAATACATAATAATGATAGATGAATGACAAGAACTATGGTGTTATTTCTTATAGGACAGTGGTGGTCAGCTGATGATGAAGTAAGTGGTCTATTTAGTGGTCTATTTGGGAGAGTTCAAGAATTTTCCCAAGTCCCAGCATGTCCTTTACCCTTCCAAATTGTAGCTTTGGTTAGTGCCATGCCATGCATCAGTAATGAACTGAGGTAATTTCAGCCAATTACTACAGTAGAAAAGCAATGACAATGCTGCACTGTATTAAAATTTCAGGCTGGTTTTCTACAACAAAGACCTTTGTCCTCAGGTTGACAATATGACATGGGTAAAACTGAAGAAAACAACCATGGACTGGTTTCCATCAGTCGACAACCATAATATTTACTTACTTTTGCTTATTTTTTGCTTATATTTATGCCTTCTGTTTGTTTTTATGATATTTACAGTCTTTTGTTTTGGTGCCCATTTTGCATGTAAGCTGATAGTTACTGAACCCAAGGGGTATGGTAGTACAGTAGTCTTTAGTTTTACCATGACATGCGAAGTAATTTGTGTTATTCTCAGGAACCACCAGAAACATGTTAGGATAATTTCTTAATACAATTTGAAATAAAACAGAGTAAGAGGTAGATCTAAGTAGTAGCTCCGCGGCGGCAATTTCCTTCTAACTTGACTTTTTCTACAGCTTTTTGGTTGCTAATTATGGATTTATCTTCAATTTTTGTCACATGAATGTAATTAACCTGTAATAAACCCCTGAAGTCCATCCAACAAGGGGTTTCCATACGCAATCTTTACAAGACAGAGCATGGGTATGTCTGTTTGGAACGGTTCATAGACCTTCCGGCAAGTGCAATAACTTGTTAACGTATGGGTAATGGCCCGCCCCGGGCCAGTACTAAACACAGCGAAGGGACATTCCACTTGGCCGACAACAAACAAATGCACCGCCCGTATCAGAAGCCCTAAAAGTGTAGAAAAAACCAGTTTCCAAGGTAAAAACAGGCGCGGGGCTAATATTTAGAATTACCTAGTAAGAACTGCATGAAAGCCCTGACATCTTCAGTTACATCAGGTTAGGTTATAGTAAATTCGTGTTTTACACCCGCTTTTGCTCCCCATCATCAAGAAACTAGCCTAGTGTCCAACCTTTGTTCCAATTACCATTAGACACAGCCGTGAAACCTAATGGGAGTAGTAATAGGTATCCATGCATTTGTATAAAAAATTGCCTTGATATGAAATTCAACCAGAATTGCATCAACAACTATTATAATACCATACTTCATTAGTGCAGGCAATTCTAGTTTAATAGGAAACATTTACCCATTTACCTACAGTAACCATGTCTTGACCATACTCTGGAAGGACAAACGTTTGTCAATCTCTTGCCTCACGTATTAGGCACTGAAACACTGAATTCTGAAACCCTGAATTCAGTGTTTGGTAATTTGTTTGTAAAATAATAGCAGACTCCAGAAATTGAGAAAACTTTTGGCATTTCCCAGCGTAAGTCGCGTAAACATTTAATGCCTAATCTCCTTAATTTAGGTTTGGTAAAGAATAACAGTGCACAACTGGACCAGAAATAAGATGAAATGAATCTATGTGAATATTTGACAATTCCCTCATTGGACATTCAGTTGTATAGTCTGCTATGACTGACAAGAATCAAAATTAAATGCTAAATTCTTACATCACCATGGTTGCTGAATGGTAGTAGTAGTAGTAGCAGAAGGAATGTTTACAGTGTTACGGGGTGGTTTATCTTTTAACGGCCCGTTAACTTTAATGCTGCCTATAATGGCAATTATAATGTGCATTTTTCGTTTTCCCAACTATTATTTTAAAGGTACTTTTGCTATCTTTTTTCCATCAAACACACAATTTAATGTCAAAACACCTACTATCACTTTCTTTTTATTCCAGTGATAAGGTTTTTAAAGTTGAGTTTAAGTGCATTCCTACGGTGTGGTTTAAAGTGTTCTATTTTTCCTCTTATTTTGCTCGGTTATTTAATTCTTTTTTTTTTTGTCTTGTTAAGCAGAGATTCCCATTAATTTCTGTGATGTATTACAAACTGTTTGTTGTTCTTTTCCTTTTCTGACGTAATTTTTTCTCTTCCTTGTGAGCCGCGCGGCTAATATTCTGGACCTGCATGTGTTCATCAGAGTGTACATGATGAATAAATATGCTAGTCCTATATGGTGCGTTCGACGGAGTATGATTTTTAAAAAGGAAGAAGGAAGGCATAAAACAACAGTAAACCCCAATTTACCGTCATTTTTTTTATTCCTATGACGATTTATTAACTGTTCTTTTACAATTATTTTGCGCTTTTTAATGAAAAAACTCATGATCATATCTTTCATTTATATCTTGCAATGCTGAATTCAGTGTCAAAATTTGAGGTAACACCAACATTCTTCAAAGTTATGGATTAAATTACACAAGTTTAATCACATTAAAATAAAAATCTAACCACGATGTAAGTCTTGAAGGATTACCGGAAATGTAATCTTAATTGTCTCTGTGTGGTTAATAAACCTGTCATAGCCACAATTTACTATCAATATATCCTACTTTACCAACACTTCCAGTTGAAATTTAGCCTACCTTCATCGTCTTATTTTCTCTTATGTTTGCCTAATTTTTAGCGTTTAAGCACAGTTTCTTATTAATGATAGTTATCTTCCTGTCACAAAAGTTTAAATGTTCAACCATTTAAAATTATCGCAGTATTTCTTACCTCCATACTGCCATTATGAAATAGATTTCCATTCTCTTAATCAGCCCTTTTAATTTAATTCCTAGAGAGCCTTAAGACAAACTCGTGTAAAATATTTAATATATTTAATAAATTTATGATTTACACTATACGTACATGTATACTGTGTTAAAATCTTGTTTGCATTTATGATCTACACTAAATATACAAACAATACATTTTCGCATTTACCCATCAAATAAAAGCGAACTACATGATGCATTCTATTTGAATTTCTACCAAATGTGCATCTTGTGGCAATGCAGAATGTAGATGAATGGTTATTGCACCACATATTGTAAGATTCACATTGGAAAGAGAGATAGAGAAAGAGAGAGAGAGAGCCGTTGCATAGGAGAATTTGTTTACCGGATGAGATAGTAGTAGTAGTAGTCCAAACCAAACAAACAGGTTAACAACGTGCAAAGCCATTTCGTAGATAGTGAAATGTGTACAAATTGGTGTTAAAATGGGTTTACAGGAAAGAAAACAGAAGATCTTTTATAGGAAAACCAAGAAAGGAAATATCATTAAGGTGAGCTACATAAATCTGATCAAGTAACCTAAGTAAATTAGGCTAGATAGCTTGGGGCCAAACGTAGCATTGCTGATTTGACCGAGGCCATTTGTAAAAGCTAGTCAAGGCCTAGGCAAGCTTACGATGAAATTAATGTTGTTTTTTTAGATAAGTACTGTTACCCCTATTGGTGAAGGGGTTGAGTGAAGCCACGATAAGGAAATAGCCTAGGCTTATCAGCTGTAGGCTATTGTGGAGGATGATGGCCTACTGTAGGCTAGTTTATGTGGGGATTCGCACTTCCGGACTTTCCCCTGGCTGGCCGAATTACTTTTGGTGAAGTTTTGGGTAACTGTAAAGGAAATGGCTGCAAGAAGATATCGTTTGTAGCCTAAATATAATTTTTTGGGTAAATCGGCTCCAAGCAGAAATTCCGCACTGCTATTAGCCTACCTTGGAAATTGCTGATGAAGGAGGTGGTGTTGTTTATTATTGGTCAATTATTAGGCCCATTAACCTTATATCCACCCAACGGGGACCCTTTGGGAACGCGGGGTTTTGGGTGGGGGAAATCACTGGGAGAAAGAACTGACTGTTGTTTAGTTGTTATGGAATGGTCCTGTGCATGTGCAAGTCATTAGGGAGCCGTATGTTTAAGAAGGCATTGGCTAAGGTAACCTATTATAAAAGGAACTGTACTAACCCAACTTATCCTAACCTAACCTAACCTAGCAGACAGTGTTACTTAGCCGGGGTGCGGAGCCCCCTGGACCCCCAGGGGAAGGAAACTCCACTTTTTACCGAACACTCCCCTGTAACACTGCACATGTGCGATAGCGTTCCAGGATGGCCAGCATACAACTTCTGCGGTTAATGACAGTTGACCAACAAAAACTAACAGTAAATTCTTGATAAGCATCCAAAATGCTATAAGAAAAATCAGTTTCCAAAGTAATACCCCATGAAGAGCTTTTGCTTAGTTTTACCATTTTTAGTTCTTCATTGGAGGGGTGGGTAGAGCTCTCAGCTAGCGTGCTGTTGGCCCAGTGTTCGACTCTCCTACCGGCCAATGAAGAATTAGAGGAATTTATTTCTGGTGATAGAAATTCATTTTGTCATAGTGTGTTTCAGATTCCACAATAAGCTGAGGTCCCGTTGCTCCTGGTAACCAGTTGGTTCTAAGCCACGTAATATAAATCTAATCCTTCAGGCCAGCCCTCTCTAGGAGAGCTGTTAATCAGCTCAGTGGTCTGGTTAAACTAAGATGTACTCAACTTGATTAAATAGTATAAAAAGGGGTAAATAGGCTGATGCAGTACAGGGGAGATAATTTAAGAGACTCACAGGGATAATGAGAACCGTATATTGTTTTTATGCTGTATATTATGTTTCTTTGTAAATCTCCGAGGGGCCGGTACTCTATATAGGAGAAGCTCACCGGGACGCCTTGTTTACTGCCAGCCCCTCATGGAGGAAAGTAAAAATATAGAAAAAAAATGGTAAATATCTCAGACTATCTCTCCTGTACTGCAACATATACACCCTTTGTTATATTGTTTAGCCAAAAACTTATACTAATAAACTGTATCTTTGTGCAGCCGTTACCTTTACATTTATCATATTTTACTTTAAATCACCGTCGTATTTTGTCTTATAAAAAAATAATTTTCTTATGTTTTAATGTGTGCTTTGAATGTTTCTGACATTCACCACCTAACCTAATCCACAATACAATATCCTTACTGTAGTGCATGATATTAGTATAAAAACATTCCATAAAATACCTCTGAATGAGAACTATCAATGGGCTTAACACCCTTGTACAGGCAGTCCCCGGTTTACGGCAGGGGTTTCGTCCCCTGAGGCGCGCTGTGTGCTGAAAATCACTGTAACCCAAAGCATCATAATTATAATGGGAAGAATAAATAGCACTTACAGCACCGTAAGGCCAGGTAATGGCACCGTAAGCTGGATAATTGGGGTTAACGGCACTGAGGCAAGCGCCAGAAGTCCAGAAGGAAGTAACCTCTCATTTTGTGATTTTCCCCTTCAGAAAACACAGCTTTCACATTATGGTCCCTCAAATTGTAAGATATAAGGGTGGGTCCACTAGCCTCTGTGCAAAAGTACTCATTTGGTAATGAAATAAATGTCAGGAACATTCAAAGCACACATTAGAACATAGGCAAATTATATTTTCAAGTCCAAAATTCAATAAAGTAAAATAATACTTTACATTTGTTATTTTTTAAAGAATTTTATATGGAAAATTAATAATAAAATAACTTAGGCCCAGTCCCTCCATAGGCTATAGTCTATGCTGTAATCCCTTCTATGGATGAATGCCTCTCCTTATTAATTTTAATTACTGTACTGGAATTAAGATTTATTGCCTCCCTATCTTAATGTAAAGAATATGTTGTTTGCTATTTTATTATTATTATTATTATTATTATTCAGAAGACGAACCCTATTCATATGGAATAAGCCCATAGGGGCAGACTTGAAGTACAAGCTTTTGAAGAATATGGTATTTATTTGAAAAAAGTAACAGAAGGTAAGGGGAAATACAGAAAAGGAGATCAGATATCAGAAAAATAGATAAATTAACAAGTAAATAAAAATGTAAGTAAATTATTAAAATAGCCTACAAGGAGAATTGCATTATTGTAGTAGTGCAGTGCACCTTCGCTTGAACTCCTGAAGTTCCAGTTTCATGATATCCTCTGGTAGGCTGTTCTACAGTCCAATGATGTTAGAAATAAAGGACCTCTGGAACTGAGAAGTTCAAGAGTGAGGCATATTTACTGCATATTGGTGCTGTTGTTCAGTGAAACTGGTTGCTCTCGGCAGGAAAAGGGGATCAGGGATCAATTGCAAAATTTTTTTTAAAATACAACTTATAAAAAATTACCAAATGAGACCATCAGTCGATGGTCCAAGTCATAACTGCTAATATTAGGAAACAGAAACCTACCACCATGAACCACTCTATCTAAAAGAGATAAACCTATGGCAGAAGCAGACATCCACACCAGAGAACAGTATTCTGTACAGGAAGAACAAATGACCTAAAACAGGCTGCACTGATTTTATCAGTGTTAAAAATGTATGAGGCTTTATGAACAAATAATTGTAACTTCATCATCTTTTATTAGTAAGATGATAGTCAAAAGTTACACCTAGAGTAGTTGAAGATTCAGACTCATTCAGCAGAGTTCCATCCATCTGAAGGGGAGGATGGAGTTGAAAATCTGTACGAGATATGCTAATCAATAGTGTTTTAATTTTACTGGAGTTCAGCCTTATATTCCACCGACTACACCATTCACTGATCTGGTCCATGTCCCGATTAAGGCTGAGGGCAGCTTCATTTCTCATAAGTGGAGGCTATACTACACCTACAAGTGTTGCATCATCAGCTTACTGAACAGTCTTGTTTTCCAGGCTAACAACCATATCACTTATGTACACTAAAAATAACAGTGGACCAAGAACACTACCTTGTGGAACTCCAGGCACAATAGGTCTTTGTTTGCTGAAGATCCCATCAACAGTAACTTGCTGATGCCTACTTATAAGGAAATCTTGAAGTAATCCTAAAACATATCCACCCACTCCAACATTCTGAATCTTTTAAATGAATCTTACCTCTCTGTTAGGATAGCTGTATTTCCCATGTCAGGCGGGAGGGCGATAGTGTGTAAAGTAAAAAATTATTAGGATCATTTAGTTTGAACCATCTATTCACCCATCCCTTTTGGATGGTTGGAGCATCAGTCAGTTCCTTGCTCTTCCTTCCTGCTCGGCAGTGCAGTGGATGAGTCTTCTGGGGACCCTTGCTTCAGTAGAGCAGTTTGTAAATCTAGGCAGACTGTACATGAGACCCCTTCAGTTTTTCCTCAAAGCGAATTGGTGCAGAAAAACCCAACCAGACTCTTTCATCTTCCCGATTACGTCGGAAATCAAAGAGGATCTCCAGTGGTGGTCTTGCAGAGAGAGACTTTGGGAAGGGAAGTCTCATCTCCCAGTGCACCCAGACCTTCAATTTTATTCAGATGCCTCCGACCTAGGCTGGGGCACGCTTCTGGTAGGTCAGGAAGTCTCCGGAACATGGACTACAGAACAACAGAATGCTCACATCAACATAAAGGAACTGAGAGCAGTTCACTTGGGCCTTCAATACTTCTCGGATCTGGTCTGCGGCAAGAAGATTGTAGTACACGCGGACAACACCACAGCTCTTGCATATATTCGCAAATAGGGGGCCACTCATTCCTTCTCCCTGTACGAAATGGGGAAGGATCTCCTTATGTGGGTGAAAGAGAACCAAGTCTCTCTTGTCACCTGGTTCAGTCAAGGGAGGATGAACGTGATTGCGGACGAATTAAGCCGCTTCTAAGAGGTCCTTCCAACCGAATGGACCTTAAATCCAGTAGTCTGCGACAAGCTTTGGAAACTGTGGGGCAAACCCACAGTGGTTCTTTTCACAACATCAAGAAACCACTGTCTGCCCCTCTTTTGTTCTCCGGTCCCAGATCCTCAAGCATGGAGCACGGGCGCCATGCTTTTGAACTGGACAAACTTAGATGTATACGCCTTCCCTCCTTTCGGAATGATCAGGAAGTAATCAACAAGCTGTCAACGCATCAGAACATCCTTGTAGCCCTATTTTGGCCAAACAAGGAATGGCTTCCAGACTTGATTCGATTCCTGGTAAGACTACCCAAGACTTCTTCCTCAAAAACGGTCTCTGCTCAGACAACCCCACTTCCTCAGATTCCACCAAGGATTATCCGCTCTGGCCCTGACAGGCTTCAGACTGTCAAGTGCCTTATCAAAGCAAAAGGGTTTTCGAGACAAGCTGCAGAGGCATTTGTGAAATGCAGACGAGCTTCTTCTACAGAGCTCTACCAATCAAAATGGACAGTCTTCAGAAGGTGGTGCAGCCACCATAACGTCTCTTCTTCTGAGACATCTATAAGCCAAATAACCGACTTTTTGATATTCCTAAAGTCCATCAGGAAGCTATCGACCTCTACCATCAGAGGGTATAGGTCGATGCTCAGCTCAGTTTTTAAGCACAGAGGAATGGACCTCTCTTCTAATCAAGATATCAGTGACCTGATCAAATCCTTCAATACGTCCAAGAAAGATAGTTCTTCCAACGTCTCTTGGAACTTCGACATTGTACTGAAGTGGCTCTCAGGTCCTCAATTTGAACCTCTTCCTTCTGTTTCCCTCAGGAATCTCACGAAAAAGACTCTCTTTTTAACGGCTCTCGCTACTGCCAAACGTATTAGCGAGTTACAAGCAATAGACAAGAGAATAGGCTTTGCACAAGAGGATGCAGTCTGCTCTCTTTCTCTTGGTTTCCTCGCAAAGAACAAGGACCCTTCTAAACCCTGGCTTAGGTCCTTCGTCATCAAGAACCTTATGGATATCTTAGGGCTTGAGGAAGAAGAAAGACTCCTCTGCCCAGTGAGGTTCCTCAGAGGACGGAAAAGATTAGAGGACCTTCGAGCAACCTCTGGTGCTCTGTTAAAAACCCAGTTTGCCTGCTCTCCAAAAATGCCATATCCTTTTTTCTGAGAGAATTAATATTAGAAGCCCACTCTCAGATCCAGGAAGAAGCTTTTCCTCTACTTGAGGTTAAGACTCACGAAATTAGGGCAGTAGCAACTTCCCTCACTTTTAAACACAACTTGCCTCTTTCTTAAATCCTAGAGTCGACGTTCTGGAGATGCAAGTCCATATTCACCTCACACTACCTCAAGGCCATAGAAACTGTATTTGAAAATTGTAGGACTTTAGGACCTTTATCCGTGGCTGGCATGGTGCTGGGAGAGGAAGCATGAGGAATCTATCTGTTCCTTTGATATTCACTCGCCTTGACTTAAGGTTTTGAGTCATTGGGAAGCCTGGGGGTACATTGTACTTGGAGTACCCACCAGTTCGTACTCTATCTTTGATAATGGTTGGGTTTTTTGGTTTTATTCTGGGGTGTAGGTGACAGTGTTTTCATTTTTCATTCTGGTCTTCACCCAGGACAAAGGCATCTTTTAAAAACTTTGTCAGCATACGGTGTACTTCCTCCGCTGCAAAGTTTCCCACTAATGTAGTGGTGACCCTTAGCTATACTGCCACGTCCACTACAAGTTGAGAGAAGCGCTGACCAGAGGCAGTACCTTCCTGCAGCAACTCTCTCAACAGGTGAGGAAACAACAAACATTTATTCAATGTTAGCGATCTTTCTAGTTCAAACTCACTACTTACTTAATGTTTTGGAATAGAATATGTCCGTGCTCTTTCCCACCACCTTACAATGTGGAATCAGCTATGTAATTACTTGGTAAGTTACTTATATAAAAATGACATTTTTATGATAAAATATATACTTACTAAGTAACTACATGATCGGAGCCCTCCCTCCTCCCCTTGCATGAACATAAGAGCATAAAACGAATTGAGCTGTCCGCTCGTTTGTTTCCTTGAGTCCCAGATGGTGGCGGGCCATTGTCACCTACACACTGTGGTAATTTTGAATTTCTAAGCTGCCGTAGGTTAGGGAACCAATAGCTATGTGATTACTTGGTAAGTATATATAAAGTTTTATTTTATCATAAAAATGTCATTTTGAATTGCTCTGCACTCAAAACCATTATCAAGGTTCTCTTGTAAATGGCATGTCCAGTTTAAAAGGGCATCTCAGGTACCTAATTGCTTTCTGTATGCATATTGACTATCAGTTAACAATCCTTTAGATTCCTCATACATATACAGTACAGTATACTGGCTTAAAAATTAGTTTTGCTGTGACTTTGGAGAGCACAGGGAGAATAGAAATGTTTCTGTAGTTACTGCAGTCTGCAGATATGCCACTCTTTGGAACAGCCACTGTATTACTAAAGGGGAGAAACTATCAGGATCTCCTCCACCCCAGCTATCAAGATTACTGTACAGTATCAAGATTTTTCTTAACATTCTTTGAGCAAAGTGCAAATTTTGTAAGAATAGGTTCAGGATGACAAGTATCAGGGAGAGGGACATCCTCAGCTGATTGCTTAGCTTCAAAAGCTCGATGAAGCAGTTCAGCCTCTTGCTGAGGGCCAGTAACCAATCTACCATCATCTGTTAGTAGTAGTGGAATGGAGGACGAGCCTGACTCAATGATGGATGATGCCAGATTGGTTCACCATAGATGAGGCTGATTAATTATTTCAAGTTTCTTCTTCAAGAAATTATTGTAATTTCTCTGTGTATGGTAATTTCCATTTGCAACCTGGCGAGACTCAACAAAAATGGTGTACTTTTTATTTGAATGATTTTGTCCCCATGTTGAGTTTTGGTCTATTTTTTGTGGTAAGGTCATCTACATGTACTGTATCATCAAACAGTGGTTGGTCATTTGTCCTTAATTTGATGACCTTTCTAGGGACATACCTTATTAAAATAGCCATCAGCATTTCATTTAACTGCTTGGGATCAGGATCTGATGTAGCATCTGAATTATGAGGTCCCTGACAAACTTCAATAATATGATCCCAATTGGCTCTAGATTTCAGCCAGACAATTTTTCCATTGGTGGCATTAGGTATATACTGATGACATATATGTCCATCTAAATGGTGCAATGATCATAAGTGCCTGTTCATTTGCAGACCTTGGACTTGATAATAGTTGGAACATCTGTGAATATGAGGTCTAATCTATTACCAGAAATATGCTTGGGTTCCTCATTTAGCTAGACAAAATTGGAGGATGCACAGAACTCAAGAGCAGACTGGCCATGGTGATCTGTGGAATTTGAATTTAACCACTCGCTGTGCTTTGCATTACGTTCTCCATAAATAACGAATGAAGCTATTGAATCCTGTGATTGAGTCACGCTAATCCTCTCCAAGAGACAGTCGGAGGAGACGGGTTGCTTCCTTGCTAGTTAGATGTGCAAGGTTATGTTGAGAGTAGCCTAGGCTTTTTCGTGATTAGAATCACAATTGAGTAAAAAGGAAATTTTTGACACATATAATTCCACTTTTGGTCATTTACCAAGGGGCAGTACCCATCATAATTTATTGGTTAATTGAAACAGATTTTTGTTGTGGAATGATAGGTGCACTTGAAAATGAGTGAATACAGTACATACAAAGGTTAAGGCAGGGGTTCCCAAACTGGGGGATATGACCCCCAAAGGGGTCATGAACCCTTTTCTGGGGGTCATGGAGGGTCTAACAACTGTATGCGCTGCATTCAGCTTGCCGGAACGGGGCTAAACTTTTTAGAAGACTTATAAATGTCGGGGTCATGACAGGTTTGTTACTAAAAAAGTTTGGGAAACATTGGTTTAAGGGAATATTTATCATATTTTTGTA
The DNA here is from genome assembly GCF_040412425.1 of Macrobrachium rosenbergii. Lineage (NCBI taxonomy): Eukaryota > Metazoa > Arthropoda > Malacostraca > Decapoda > Palaemonidae > Macrobrachium > Macrobrachium rosenbergii. The sequence goes on along the minus strand of NC_089782.1, from coordinate 46,577,172 downwards.
GCTTGTGCTGTACCTTTAGATGCAAGAGGTTTATTTTACTATTTTAATAATTTGTGCTTATATTTTATAGTTGTTGCAACATTGATATTCTAGACTACAGTATACAGTAATGTTTCATACATTCTGTTCTAGATTGTACGGGAGCACTATCTCCGAGATGATGTTTGGTGTGGCCTTGATGGATGTGGCGCTTGTGAGGGAGACAAAAGGCCTTTGGAGATGCTAACTACCAGTGACAGCACTCTTGTGACAGAGCCTCATCATCTCATTGTTGATACAAATGTAGCACTTCATCAGGTAAGTCTTTTGTGGTATTTGCATGCATCTTATTTCAGTGTAATGAAACAAAATATTTTGAAATTAATTTTAGTTTTTGCTGTGATGGTGACACTGGGCCTCTGCTTAAGTTATGGTATTTATGGGAGGGTGGTGTTTCATCAAATGTTTTTTAACCCATGGTGATTTTGCAGTCCTTAATAATGGCTGATTGGCACTAGTTCCCCCTAATGATTAGGTGGTTAACTAGGTATTAGTTCCAGCACTTTTTATTAGTGGCAGTTGGTTGTGTGACCTTAGTTGCCCTCGCTCTCTAGACATCTAGCTGAGACTGTAAAACTACCGTGATTACTACAGGCAGTCCCCCCAGGTTATGTCAGGGGTTCCTTTGCTGAAGTGTGATGTAATCCGGAAAACAACGTAAACCGGAACACGTATCAAAAAATTGCTAAAAATGAGAAATATAGTGATGAAAGCCTTACGTTTAATCCTTTGGTTATCCCAATTGATTTAGTGTACCTTGCATGATCTTGTAGAATTTCCTCTAAAAATGTACAAATATTCTTCCGTTACGTAAGACTGAAACAACGTAACCTCGGAACATCCACTGTAACCCAGAACAAATTTTTTGATGAATATATTTGAAAAGCAATGTAAGCTTGGGATGATATAAGTAGAGTTTGATGTACAGTAATTGTTTTCCTAAAGGCTATATGAAAAACTGAACTCTCTTGATGCACTGGCTTTCCCAGAACTGATCAGTGATAATCCGGATGCCTCTACAGTAGAACCCTGGTCCTTGACCGTACCAGAACTCGACATAATCGGATTTTGACGCAAAATGTGAGTAAATTTTGCGTTGGAGGTCGAACAACAAACCAGAATCCGACCCGATGAATCATATGATGTTTGTAAACAAAAGTGTTTCGGTCAGCTGCCGCTAGTTGGCGTTGTTGTTGGTGTTCTTCCCACATGTATTTAAAAGGCGTTTAAAGCCCACACAAGCTACTGCTGTTGTTTAGAGAAGTACACGCTTGTACAGGTATATCATCATTATTTTTGGCTTTCTGCACTGCATTTTCCTCTAATCATGGGTCCCAAGACAGGCGTTGCTGACAAGCAGAAGAAAAAGACAGTAAGAACTACAATAGAACTTATTGAAAGATGTTTTACAGTGATTCTGTACACTATTCCAGTAGACTTTGTATGAAATTTACCATAAATACTGAACATAAACAACGTTTATGTAATTAGTACCATGATACAGGCAGTCCCCGGTTATCAGCGGGGTTCTGTTTCTGAGGGTGTGATGATAACCGAAAATTGGCAATTTCGGCGCTTTTTCGGCAATTTTTGTGGGTTATCGGCGCCAAAAAGTGCCGATTTTCGGTTATCGGTGCCTCTGTTAGGTATGTATCAGCACCAATACCCAATTATCGGCGCCGATAAGCGGAAATCTGAGATTTTCAGTGCCGAAAATCGGTGATTTTCGTCACTAGACAAGCCCCATAAAACCAAATCACTGTTAACCGAGCCCGCTGTTAACCGGGGACTGCCTGTACGCCACCAGGATGGCGCTTTGGTTTGTTTACATCTGCTCATGCCACAAGCTGCCAACTGCTGATGTAACTTAGGAAATCTTTCTAAATTTTATGATAACAGACATACAGTAATTTGGCTTATTTTTAGTACTGTATTATTGATTTACTGTAATAATCAGGCTTGTTTTCAATGTTATTATTATAAACAACAGTTTTTGTGTGTACCCATTACAGTTCATTCTGGTAGTGCCTGTAGGCTACCTAACCTAGCCCCTGCTGTGTCTACCATCGGTAATACGGCCGCATTGGTCGTAGGCCAATTTTTTTGATACAGTATGCATTTAAAAATGTAAAAAGTGCTTCTCATACACTAAGTTATTCAACTCTGAACTATTTAATTGTAATTTGTGTAATGTTTTGTATAAAAAGGCAAGGTTGGGGTAATGACTGGTGGTCAGGAACTGGTTAACCCATTTTCAGTTATTTCTTATGGGAGAAATTGATTCGGAATTCGACTAAATCAAATCTCGACTCTTCTTCTTGAACAGATTAGCGTCGAGGACCGGGGCTCTACTCTACCTCTCATCTTTTGAACCATTTCTGGGTTTTCCACTGGCTGTGTCTACTCATTGAGTTCTTGGATATACAGTAAACGCCCCGTATTCGCGTTCTCACGATTCGTGGACTCACGTATTCGCGGATTTCTGTGTGGAACGTATCTACCCTTTATTCACGGAAAATTCACCCATTTGTGGTGTTTTTCACTGAGAAATATTCACTGATTACTTTATTTTCTTATCATTTTCATGATTAAATGCACTTTTTGTGATAAAACTATTAAAATACTCAGGTATAAGTATTTTTAGAGGGTTTTTCTTGTGTTTAAACTATCAAAATGGGCAGTTCTAAGTGTTTTTAGAGGGGTTTTAAGTATTCGTAGATTTTAGCTATTCGCAAGGGGGGTGATGTGGTATGCATCCCCCACGAATATGGGGGGTTTACTGTATGCCATGTTGTCATGGCCTCGCTGTACACATCAGGATTCACAGTCTTACATATAATTTATGGAAGATGCAGACTTGAGGTTCAGCCAGTTTTAATTGTTCTTTCTATCATTAGTTTCCAGTGCGGAGACCTCTTCCTTCTGTATTTCCTAAATCATTTGACACCCCTCTTTTTGAAGGTGGTTTACTATCCACTATCAAGAAGTGTCAATTAACTTGCACTTGTGTCCACTATTAAAAGTACTTTAAAGATAATTAAAAAACTTCTACTGTAAAGGTTTCTAATTTATATGGATATGAGTTCTCCATAATATGAATTAGTCTTTGTCATGCTTCTCGTAGGTACTATGGGTTATTTAAATCTGAAGGTAATTGACCCATTGTATTTGTGTGACTTTTATGTGCCACAAAGAGAAAATACAGTTAAAAGCTTTGCTTGTACTGTACTATTGATATTTCTAACATTATATTACATTAGCCAGATGTATATAATTTTTCTCTGTTGTTTTCCCTCCATTTCAGATTGATGTTTTATCCCATGACAGCATCAAAAACGTTATAATCCTGCAGACTGTAATTACTGAAGTGAAACATCGGTCTCTTCCAGTCTACAAGCGTTTGAGAGATCTCCTGGATACCCGTGCCAAGAATTTTTATGTTTTTACAAATGAACATCACAGGTAATGATATTGTATTGCTCTCATGGCACAAGGTGCAGACCCATTGTCTTAAAATAGCCATCTTTTGCTGATCATGGTGGAGAAACCATTTGTAAATTTCAATAATTCCATGTCTTGTGATAACAAGTAGTTTAGTTGGTGGAATGGGAGTACATTACAGTATGATCATCTTTGTCTTCCACCAAAGGGATGTCACCAATAAATCCATTGGCACATTTACGTTAGATTCTTTGGTGACAGCATGACAGATGTTCCCATGATGCGTGATTAATTAATCAGTTTGTCTCATCTTCATTGTCCTAATGCTAACCCAAGTGTTCAGTGTCAATTTATTGCTCTTCTTGCCCCGTGAGGAATCAAGCCTTGAATACTTTTTTGTTTCATTGAATACAGCTACAGTGGGCCATACTATGCATAACTTCTTGAAGTACCCCTATTCAAATTGCCTTTACACAAATACAAATATGATTACATTACAACTAATTAATTTTTAAGAGTCAAAGCATTATTGTCACCTCTGCTCATTTCCTTAGTTACTGTTTTGGTTGAAGCAGTGATGGGCCATTATAGGAGTGATCCAAAATTTTTTAAGTAATCCATATTCTTTTTTGTACAAATCACTGCTCTACGTTGAATTCCCATCCTCCATCCCTTTGGTCAGTTAGAGAGCAATTTTGCTTGGTTTGGGGGACAGAAAAATTATAAATTCTGCAAGTTATGTATGAGTTTTCCCTCTCCCTGTAGTGTCACCCATTAACTATACCATCCTCATTGGAGAATTACCCCTGTGAGGGTTCTTTGCAGTGTTCCTTTGGTCCACTGTGGCATTGGTTTTCACTATGCCTTTTACTTTATATACTTTTTTGTTCCCTTTGCACCAAGTGGTTCACCTTCTTTGGCATAATCAACTCCAGCTGTCACTTCTCATTGAATTGGTCTCTAGGGACTGCCTTGTTAGTCTAGAAAGGAGATGCTGATTTACCCAGTGTTGTAATAATAGTGATTACTAACCAGCTACACTTTTGCTTACTTATCACCAGTAACAAAATGTAAAGAGTGGTTCTCCAACAGTCTGCAGTTTACATTCAAGAGAATTAGGGTGATATGGATGTCCATATCCCATTTTAAAAGAATATGAATTTTTTAGTAAAATCAGGATTTTATATGTACCATATTCATATTTTTTGTGTTTATATGTGTTCATGGCACTGTACAGCCTTGGTGGGCCCCAAACTACCATACGACCATCCTTTCAGTTCATAAGAACTACAATATTTAAACAGTTATGAAGCAAAGCATATAAAAAGTGACTTTCAGATTGTATTCTCATATTTTCGGAATAAAATCGAGTTTAGACTTGCAGATTTTTTGTGCAATTGTACCATATATTGTAATGTCTGGGAAAAGACCATGGTTTATGCAGTGTTTGTTAACCATGTAGATGTGCAAATACTTAAATTAAGATTCTTGACATTTTTCAGTGATTGTTACGTAGAAAGGGAGGAGAAGGAATCAGTCAATGATAGAAATGATCGAGCAATACGTATAGCCGCGTGGTGGTACAAGCACCACTTTAGAATGAACAATCAGAATGTAGTACTCATCACCAATGACATTGACAATCGGGATAAAGCACGTCAGTTGGAAGTTGAAGCTTACACAAGTAAGTAACTTTATGTTTCGTTTGATTTGGAATAACTTTAATCCTAAGGAACCCCGTACAAAGTACATCAGCCCTGTTGAAGAGTGAAGGTTATCATGTTTATAAAGGAAAATTATATATATATCAAATCCCTACTACTGTACTGTATTTAGTTTTGGTTCAAGTTTTGTGAAGTGTTATAGATATTTCATTTTGATTGCTGGAGATTTTATGCTCTTTGAAGAAATGTTATTAAGCTTCAGGTATGAGAATTCTTTTTTTTTTTTTATTTCCCATTTTTTACAAGCTATTGTGATAAATTTTGCTTTCCGTTTTTTATAGCAATTGGTTTTTGGCACTGTAAATAATTATTGCTGAATATTCTTATGGATATTGAGTGTTTTGTTTTATTATATACAGCATATTTTTTTTCATATTTCAGCACATGAATATGTTTCAAGCTTGCAAAATGCCCCTGGGCTTTTGGATATTGTAGCTCAAGTTGAAGACGAAAAAGAAGAGGATGTAACATATCAAGGGTATATCTTCCCATCACACTGGTCTATGGAGAAAATTAGACTGTCACTGAAGGTAACTGAGTTTATGCCATTACAGTATTAAACAAGGAATTTGAAAAATGTAGATTTTTTCACTTGTAGTGTAAACCATACTTTTAATCACATAACTTTTAATCATTTTGAGGCATTCTGTTAGGGTAGACAGAGAGAATGCTAAATAGTTGTTCAAGGCTGGTGAAGTGAGAACTCCCATGAAAGGAAAGCTTCTTATCATTCTGAAGTTGAGGTGAATAATATCACCATGAGTCAGATTGAGAGTATAGTAAAGTGCCATGATTTTTTTTTTATTGAAGGTGTGTTCTCTGATGGACTCGTGAGTCTTTTGAGGCCTCTGTGTTCATGTAACTCCATGACTTGTCACAGCTTCATGCCTGGAGACTTTTTCCTTTTGATAGAGTTAGCTGTCAGAATCAGCCTCTAAAGACTATAGGACAGCCCTTTTTCAAGTCTTTGAGCCTTGTGGATTAGATGAGAGTTCTTTAGTGGAGCTGGAAATGCTTATTGTTCCTACACGTATACAAACTCTTGGTCTTTACGTGTGGGAATTTACTTTCAGCGCAAGCTGAAGCAGGCCGTTTAACTAAAAACAAGGGGGATATTTTTAGTTGGCTACCAATGGTAGGGGAGGAAGGAGCTGGAAATGCTTATTCAGGGTTATGGGGTTAAGGTTCCACAGTGGCTATCTAAACCTAACTGGTACCTCACTGTGATTTTGAAAAGTATTTACAAGCTTGTACAAGAGGCCTCATAGCTGGATCTTACTCTATTGAGTGTTTGTCTACTGCCACTTTCATCTTTAAAACTGGGCAGCTAACTTCACAAACTTTTTGGACTAGGATTAGGTTGTTGTTTGCAGCCTTGTCCCACTCAAAATTTTTCCTTAAATTTTTTGGAAATGACTGTTAGAATTTAAGGACCCTGACTTCTGAACTCATGGACTACGATTTGTGACGAAGAGCTAAATGCCAGGTAGTCAGGACTACTTTGCAGCTCCATTTGCTATTTTTCTCTGATATCGTTCAACAGTAATATCATGCCAGGCACTTTGGTGTTCCAGTTCATTCAGACTGTTTCTCTCTGGGCCATTCTAAGAAACAAGTTTCAAAGACCATGATCTTGTATGGGCTCAGGCAAGTCATCTCAGAGCAAGCGATGTATCAGATGGGGAAGCAGTTTAGGTAAGAGTTGTAGTTCTTGAAATTAGAGCTTTTTCTGCTTTTGTGGCTTTTCAAGTGTAACATGACTGTGAATACTGTATGGTTTTAAATGCAGGTACAACTTTACCTTCACAGTTATACACTAGGGGAAGAATTTAGATTTGTCTTCTTCATCTTCCTGATCTTTTCACCTGAGTCACTCATGTATGGCATCATATTAGACGTAGGCTTCAAAAGACATCAGTTTCTGTGTTTTACGTATATGATAAGTGTTTTGTTTCCTGTATTAAGATATCACCTATGTAAAAAAAAGCATTCACTGAAGAGGCTTGTCCTTAAGATACCAGAGTTATGGTTTTACCTGTCATAGTCGCTGAGAGCTCTCCTGGATTCTTCAAGAATTAACCCCTTCCCTGGGTATCCCGAGTATATATGTGATTAACTACCATGTATTCTTCTTACAATCACAAGAATACTTGTTTATGCTCATAAAGTATTCCTACTTATTTCCATCTTCCTGATTTTACTTGTTCTTTGATGACTTCCCATTTTCTGTATTTCCTCTCCCTGTAGGAAGCGTGTAGTATGCATTTTTGTTAATAGGTAGGGATGTGCCCTGTTACTTCTTGAACTTCCAGCGTCAGACACTGCTCTTGTGAGATTCTCTCTCCAAGCTCATGACTTTCAAAGCATAGAGAAGTTACTAATTTTGAGTGTTGCATGAATCTTAATTTTATTTTCTTCTTTTTATCTTTCTAATATCCAAAGCAGTTCTTTATAATATTGCATGATTTAAAAATATAGTTAACTAGTGTAATCTATGACTTGTGAGTTAACTTGGGAATGTAAATGACATATTTCAAAGTTTAATAAGCTTCAATGACTTTTCAACAAAAATTATCACTACATATACAGAACAACAAAAAATAAATTGTACACATTTTTGCAAAATAACCTGAAAGGGATGAGGTTAATGATCACTCCAAGGCATTCATCAACTGAGTTCCCTCACCTAAGTAGCTGGATTCATCACCTAAGTAGTGATGAATCCAACAAGAGTTTTTTAAAACAAAATTTTTTCTCCATACTAACCCATTACTCCTATAGTGATGTCCCTTCTCTCAGCTCCAAAGTTCAGACAAAACAAACAATAAAGGGGCTGGATGATGAGTACCCAGATTATTATTATTATTAATATTACTATTATTTTTTATTATTATTATTGACATGCAAGTTACTAGGGTATATATACCAGACAGGGGTTGGGGGGTGTACAGTTGACAGGTTAGTTAGTGAGCTGCATTTAGGTTGGTCAGGGGTTGATGACGGAATTGGTTCTGGATGCATTGTAATCTTCTAGGTGGTTGGGGGTGGGTGTTAGTGGTACTCCCCCTCCTGGTGTGGCTGGTATTATAGATCATCCAGGTGTAGGTAGCTCTCTCTCTCTCTCTCTCTCTCTCTCTCTCTCTCTCTCTCTCTCTCTCTCTCTCTCTCTCTGAGAAATTTAGTTCATTTCACTGTGTTGATGCTTGATTTTTTTTCCAAAAAAAAAAAATAATCCTGGACCTACTCTTACAAAATTTGCATTTCACTCCAGGGATGTTAAGAAAATTCTGGATAATCTTGATAGCTAGGGTGGAGAAGATCCTGAGGGTTTCTTCCCTTTATTTTTTAAGAAAGTTTCTAGCGTGTTGTCTCCCAAGATTACTAGATTTCATAGATTTTTATGTTGACATGGTAGCTTTGTGGATGAGTGCAAGCTCAGTAATAAAGTGCCTGTTCCAAAGAGTGGCTTATCTGCAGACTGCAGTAACTACAGGTCAATCTCTATTCTCCATGTGCTCTTCAGAGTTGCTGAAAAACTTATTTTTAAGCCACTATATAAGTATGTGGAATTTAAAGGATTGTTAGCTGATAGTCAATATGCTCTTCTAGACGTGACATGCCATTTGCAAGAGAACCTTGATAAGGATTATGAGTGCAGAGTAATTCAAATAGATTGTAGTGCTGCTTTCGATTTAGTAAATCACAAGGCACTTATTTGTAAACTTCAGAACACTGGAGTGGGTGGATATGTTTTAGGATTACTTCAAGATTTCTTTACAGATAGGCAGCAGTGAGTTGCTGTGGGTGGGATCTTCAGTGAACCAAGACCTATTGTGTTTGGAGTTCCACAGGGCAGTGTTCGTGGTCCACTGTTATTTTTAGTGTATACAGTACAAGCAATTTGGTTGTTGGCCTGGAAAACAAGATTGTTCAGTATGCCGATGATGTAACACTTGTGGATGTAGTAAAGTCTCCACTTATGAGAAATGAAGCTGCCCTCAGCCTCAATCGGGACATAGACCAGATCAGGGAATGGGGTAGAGGCTGAACTCCAGTAAAACAAAAACATTATTGATTAGCAGATCTTGTACAGATTTGCCACCCCATCCTCCCCTTCAGGTGGATGGAACTTTGCTGATTGAGTCTGCAGCTTTAACTATTCCAGGTGTAAGTTTTGACTCACGTCTAACTTTTGAGAAACATCTAATGAACGTTTCAGCAAATTCTGCACGAAAGTTAGGTATTGTTCGTAAGGCCTCATATATTCATAACAGTGATAAAATCAGTGCAGACTGTTTTAGGACATATGTACTTCCTTTACTGTTCTCCTGTGTGGATGTCTGCTTCTGCCTGAGATGCATCTCTTTTAGATGGAGTGGTTCATGGTGGTAGGTTTCTGTTTCATAATAGTAGCAGTTAAGACTTGGATATTCGACGGATGGTCTGTTGTTTGTCACTTTTTCATAAGTTGTATTTCAACAGAGATCTTTCACATTCGCAATTGATCCCTGATCGCCTTTATCTGCTGAGAGCAACCAGATTCACTGAACAACAGCACCATTATGCAGTAAATGTGCCTCGCTGTCAAACTTCTCACTTCCAGAGGTCCTTTATTCCTCACACCGTTGGACTGTGAAACAGCCTCCAGAGGATGTCATGCAGTTGGAACTTGAGAAGTTCAAGCGAAAATGCAATGCTTTGCTACCCTAAAGCTATTCTCACATTTTACTACATTTTTATCTATTTACCTATTAATTTATTTTTTCTTTTTTATCAAGTGGGATCTCTTCTTTCCGTATTTCCCTTTACTTCCTCTAACTTCTTCCTAATGAGCACCATATTCTTTGGAAGCTTGAATTTCAAGTCAGTGGCCCTAGTGGGCTTGTTCCTTATAAATAGGTTTCATCTACTGAATAATAATAGTAGTACTAATAATAATAATATTAATAATAAAGTAATATTATTATTATTACAGTATTATTATTATTATTATTACTTCTTTTACTATAAGTAGGTAGGAGACCCTCTTTTAAACAAGTGGAGTTGAAGGTGAGAGCTGCATAGAGTTTTCTCTATTTTCTGATAACTGACTTTTCTGGGTTACTGCATTCTGCCAGTAACACGCTGATGTTTGTCATTCATGGAGAGGAAAGCAGGTTGCAAACCTGGGTAGTTTTATTATTATTATTATTATTATAAATAGGCAGTAGACCCTCTTTTAAACAAGTGGTGGTGAAGGTGAGAGCTGCATAGAGTTTTCTCTATTTTTTTGATAACTGAATTTTCTGGGACACGTTGATGTTTTTCATTCAAGGAGAGGAAAGCAAGTTGCAAACTTGGGTAGTTTTATTTCAAATGAATTCACTATACCAGTTACAGAGTACGATGGTAACTGAAATCTAGAGTTCATCATCTGTGGAGTTGTCCTTCTTCAGGAGAAAATCTTTTTCATTGTTGATCGAGGCCAAAATTCATTCAGGCTCCGCATTAAGCTGAAAGACAGAAGTAGACTGTCATTCTTGGTGGGTCTTGCGTGTTATATACGAGATGGTGAGTAGGGGTCAAATGTATGCTGACCACTGATTAGCTGAGGAGGAAAATTTGTGCTGCTGATTGGCTGGCAAGATTGCCTTGTAAGCCAAAAAACTTACATGGCTGGATCTCGTCATTTATTATCAAAACAGCCGCACAAGAAACCTGATTATGAAAAACAACTCGGCCCCACTAATGAGAGATCCCCTAAAACAGACTAATGTGGTATACTGTTTCAAATGCCCAGTCCGTAGATGTCACAGCTCCTGTATTGGTATGACCACCATGAAACTGGCAAAGAGGATCTCTTGTCATGCTCAAGAAGGCGCCATAAAAACCACATGAGAGATGCCCACCAGTAATCAAAAAGGCCCCTGACCCATGGTGCCTGCGGCTGCTAGAGACGCTCTTAACCCTTAAACACGGTGTGGGTGTTAGTACTACTAACACAATCCTAGGGTGTATTGTACCCATTTTTGGAAGAAAAAGAAAAATGGTTGTAATCAAAATTTAATAAATCTGTAAACATTACATAGAAATATCTGTACTGTACTTTCAGAAGCTGTTATATTGTAGTTAATATTGAGGTATATTACGTTCCATAGGGGTTACTAAAAAAACTCCAAAAATCCTTAAATGTAGTAGATGGCTACATCTATAAATTCATAAAAAAGAAAAAAAATACTGGCACTGAAGTCTTGCGTGACGAAACACACACACCAAGGTCATGATAGCCTCAGCTCTGGGAAGCACAGTCTCCTGGTAACATCACAGACTATATGGGAGAGAGTCAAAAAAGTTATATTTTTTTAAGGAAAAATAATCTTCCTGTTTGGGAAAAAATTTTTTCCTTTTTTTCTGCTCTTTATGAAAATTATATGATATCAGATTATAAGAACAATGTTGTGAGAGGCCAAGGATGAAGTTTGAGCAAAAAAAAAAAAGTTTTACATTTTTTTTTTTACTGTAAATGAATGATAATTTTGATTGAAATAAAATAAAAATATGTGCTCTAAAAATGTATTGTATAGTTATTTGTCACTGTAACTTCATTATTTATTCATTCTTTGGGTGTTCTCTCTCTCTCTCTCTCTCTCTCTCTCTCTCTCTCTCTCTCTCTCTCTCTCTCTCTCTCTCTCTCTCTCTCTCTCTCTCTCTCTCTCTCTCTCAATTTCTTGATTTGCATTTATTTCCTAAACACACTGAAGGATTTAACTGTTCTTACCTCTGTTCTTGTGGGCAGTTAATGCACACTGGATAGATGTGGCAAAGGCACACTGGTGTTGCACAGCTGGTGCACCTGTGTCATGTCTTCCTGTCCTCGGTCCTGGGACACATTGAGCACTTGACCTTGGGGGTATGGCTGTCTGCCATCACTACCTGACCTGGCTTAGCACCTCTCATAGGTATTGGGATGCCACAGACAATGCTTATCACATTCATGAGGTTGGAGATATCCTTGGATTGCTGGCCAACCTTGTCTCTGCCCATGGTGTGATGAGGGCTACTTCCAACTGCTGTATAAATGTGCGCCTGGGCAGTGTTGATCCCCCAGTTTTGTGCTGATTCTCGGTGAAGGCAACCCATGAGTTTATTATCGCAGCATTTACCATTCCAGAGAAGACACACATGGGCCATCTTTTTATCTTCCTTCCCAATTCATATTTTGTTTCATTATAGAAATTTATGATTTCTGGCTTCCCATTTGCCATTACAATGGGAGATGTGTGCATTGTTGAGAGGAGAAGGACCAATTTCTTCTTTGTCTGGGGAGAAGCTTTGCAATCTGACACTAAAGTCAGCTGGTTGTGAAACCTAGCCTCCTATTTCCTGTTTTCTTCATCTTAGCTGGTAGCTTTTTCTTGTTGGCTTTGACAGTACCAGTGTGGGTCTTGCCACAGTTGGTTTTGTAGATCAATAGATAGGGATACAGACATGAACCAGTTGTCTGTGGTGACATATCTGTTTGTTGTGTGATATGGCCGGGTCAGTTCTCTTGTGAACATATGTCCCAAGGTCATGCCATACTGGGGTCTGGTGCCCTGTTTTTCTAGGTAGGGAGTTGCACCCAGCATGTACTTGCTCTTATTGTCATTCACAAGGGCAATTATTCCATATTTAGCTGGTTTGCTTGGAATGTACCTCCTGAGGGGGCAGTTCCCACGGAAATCCAACAGCTGCTCATCCACAGTCAGGTTGACACCTGGCACATGCATTCTGCTGCATTTTTCACTGAAGCCGTCCCAGATCTTTCTGATGGCTGCAAAATTGTCAGTTTCCCACCTCTCCTCCCTTGTGTGTCTGTTATCAAACCTCAGACAGTCACACAAGAAGGAGAAGTGATCCTCTGACATTGCAGCATGGTAAATACCTGAGCCAGTCTTAGGACTAAATATTTCCTTGGTTGAAAGGTGGTTGGCTTTCCGGCAACCACTGAAGATGAGGACTCCCAGAAGAGTTTGCATCTCAGCTGGTTCTGTCAGGGACATCCTTGCCCTGTGATAACTGTTTTTGGCTGCTGCTCTTGGAATGGCTAGGTTTGTCCACTGCACAATTTCGTTGATAATTCCATTATCAAAAAACAAGTTCATCGACTTCTCTGGAGTGTCTGCACTCCTTTCCTCTGATGCGGGTCCTGGGGTGTAGGGAAAGACAATGTTCCATGCTGATGTCCTTACTGCTGTTGGTAACTGTGGATGACAGTTCCACCTGAAGCCAGATTTTCCTGTCATTGTGCTTCTGCCAAAGTTCACAATTCTAGATCCATCATCGTCGTTGTCGTCTGCAGCAGGCGTTCAACCACCCATTTCCACATCAGGCACAGCAGAGGGAACAGAAGGCACAGCAGACACAACAGGGGGAACAGCAAGGTCAGCAGGGGGAGCAACAGGGCCAGTAGTAGCCACAGGAGGGCCATCAGCAGAATCAGCATGAGGCACAGCAAAAGCAGCAGGAGAAGCACTTTTAGTGTGACGTCACACAGCAGCACTAAGGAGCTTTTTGTGACCCCTGGCAACTGGAATCTCACCCAGGGCAGCTGAGGTGTTGGGGGTAGGAGTCACTTGAACATCATGTGGCTTGTGAGGTGTTGATGTCTTCCTTTTCTTCCCTTGTGCCCTCCTCTGAAACTGTTCTTCATACTCAGCAATGTCCTCACTACTTGATGGGCATTGCTCATAATCTTTGTCCATATCAGAGTTATAAATCACTTAGTTTTCAACACTATCATGTTCATCTTCACTTTCACTATCATATAGGGAATTTATGTCAGTCAAACCAGACTTGTTCATTGTGTCTTGAAGTTCTTCTTCAATGTAATAATGGGTTACTAATTTACCTTTGCCTTCCATATTTATATTCTGAAAAAGAAATATTCAAATCCTGTAAAGTAAGAAAAAATTAGCTTGCACAGAAAGTCAGATACCATAGGGCCTATCACTTCCTTTAGGCCTGTGCTACAATTGTCTCACCAAACGTTCACGCAGTTATGAGGTAGGATATACCTAACTAAAGTAGAACAGAAACCCAGTTGGGGGCAAGTTATACCCCATTGAGTTTGTACATTTACACTGTTGTGGGGTATAAGAACCCACCTAAGGTTGTAGTCACACGGCACTTGGGTACAGTGTACCCCAACACCCCCCCCCCACCACACCACGTGCAAGGAACCACAATGATACTACCTTCTCCTACAAGCAAGCACTGAGAAATGAAGCTACTGAGACAGCCACATGACTGCACCCTATCACCATGCTCTGGTCACATGATACAATAGGTCCTGTATCCCACACCCCACAACTGTATTAAATACCATTCAAGAGGTGTTCCTCCTGCCTACCAGCAGTGGGAAGCCTATTTCTCATGTAACTGATAGACTGGCACCAGACACCATGAGAAGTGACCATCTTGAATGAGAAATGCATGATAATGTCTGCGATTCTGCGAGCTGCCTGTATGTAATGCGCAAGACTCACCACGAATGACAGTCTACTCCCGTCTTTTGGTGTGATCATGCTCAGCAGAGCCTGAGTGAAATGTGGCCTTGATCAATACTAAAGTAGACTTTCTCCTGAAAAAAGGACAACTCCTCAGAAGATGAACTCCTGATTTCAGTTACCATCGTACTCTGTAACTGACATAGTGTATTCATCTAAAATAAAACTACCCAAGTTTGCAACCTGCTTTCTCTCCATGAATGACAAACATCAGCGTGTTACTGGCAGAATGCAGTAACCCAGAAAAGTCAATTATCAGAAAAATAGAGAAAACTATACAAACCGAATGCTGCTGATACAGCTATTACCTTCAGCACCACTTATTAATATTACTAGTTGACCAACCCGGTGCTTCCTGGGGAAACTCTGAAGAACTCAGAAAAATTTGCTTACATCTCCTTTGAATTGTTTTGTCATGTAAAGAATGTGTACTGTCACTGAAAATGCCTTTCTTTCCTGTAATTAATAATTCAGACTTGAATTCGTTAAAGAAGACTCTGCTCGGGGAAAAGGTAACATTGTTGTACAGACTTCTGCAACAAACAAAAATTCATGAATACTGAAAGGTTAGTGTGTGAAGAAATTCAATTATGGAAATGAATAAGGGGTGAATCTCTGTAGAGACTATATAGGGGACCCTTTGACAAATTATATTTATATGTACTCTCCATAAACAAAAGAATGCCACATAAGTAACTGTATCAAATCATATTTAAATACAAAAATCACGCAGGAACTGACTTGAAAACCTGTACTGTGTTAGCACTCTCTCTCTCTCTCTCTCTCTCTCTCTCTCTCTCTCTCTCTCTCTCTCTCTCTCTCTCTCTCTCTCTCTCTCTCTCTCTCTCTCTCTCAAAATAATTATCTCCTCATTTTCAAGACTGGTATTTGATTGTTATTGCATAAAACCTAGATGATAGGTTGTCAGCTTGACAAACAGCTTCAGAATATCCACAAGTTATTAAGATATAGTGTCCACTGGCTATATAAATATGAAATTATTATCACAATGGTAATTTTAGACACCGTTAAAAGAGCTGGAACTGTTTTTGATTCCCTGTGCATGTTAACGAGTGCGTTTCAGTTTCCGTTGACATTTCTGAGGGAAAGTGTAGGCCGAAGTCTGAATGGTCTGATATAGAAATTGTTGATATATGGTGATTAAGTACTTAGATATGATGATGGTAATACCTCAGGGTAATTAAGAATTTGTATTTTATTAGAAAGGTGTAATTAAGATACATTTGGTGTAAGATGAACACTGAAAGAGTGTGGTATTTCATGGAGTAATTTTTAATGGGTGGTTAGTTTTGTCACAGAAGCATTTAGTCTGCCAGTACTCATGGGCGGAGGGTGATGGATTTGTGTCGTCTCGTCAGTGAATTAGTTCTTGATCTCCAAAGTTGTGCCTGTAACTACAAAGTTTTCTTTTGTGGATTAAGTACAGGCAGTCCCCAGTTGTTGGCAGGGGTTCTATTCCAATGGCATGACGATAAGCGAAAATCACTGAAAACCGAAAATCAGCGGTTTTTGGGGCTTATCAGCACCGTTAACTGGAGATTGGCGCCTTTGTTAGGTATATATCGGCACCAGTACCTGATTATCAGTACCGATAAGCATAAGTTGGTGCATATCGGCGCCAAAAATGGCTGATTTTTGTCGCTAGACAAGCACTGTAAAACCAGATCACCAATAACCGAGCCCGCCGATAACCAGGGACTCTACTTAGATAAGATGATGGTAATATCATAGGGTACTTAAGAATTTGTATTTTATTGGGAAGGTATGATTAAGATATGGTTAGCTTAAAATGACCACTGAAAAAATGTGGTAATTTCAGCACAAGTTATTTTTTAATGAGGGGGTTTGTATGTCACAGAAGCATTTGATGGTCTATTACTGCTGTTTTCTGTGGCAAGGATTGTAAGGGCTGACTGGTGTAGCGGTAGAAGTTATATTTTGAATTTCATTGCTTTATGAATGAATGAAAGTAATTTTAATACTGTATAGTCAAACACAACTGTTTAATTTTTTTGGTTATACTAAGCTGATTGCGTATAGGGTTTGCAGTGGGGGGAGTTTAAAGACATTACCAACAGAAAAGGTGGTTGTTTTCTGCCAAGCTACTGGTGACTATCATAATGTTACTGAAGAAAAGGTGAACAGCACCAGTAAAAATGAAAATTTCATTCAATTTGTGTGTGTTTTTGATGTCTTTCATGGGGCAGGGGTTTGATTTTGAGGTATAAACCTTCCTGGGGCCATATAGGGAACGTGTGCCAAATTTTGTCTGCTTTTGTCAAGCAGTTGTATTTCTGTAGAGTCCAAACATACAAACATTCACTTTTTTATATATAGATTATTATTATTATTTTTATTATTATTGAATAGTTTAACCAGGTCAGTAAGTCAATGTTCTTAACTTTGATGAGTGTGTGAAGAACGAGGAGGTGCATGTAATACTACAACCACTGATCTTTCTCTGTTTTAACAAAAGTTTATAGCTTATTGGGACCTTGAAAACCATAAATTTAAGGGTTTGTATGAAAAACTAATTTTTTTGTGAAAATTCATGTTTTTTATACTAGCTTATATACAATATATACAAATTTTCCATTGTCCTAGCCCCATGTTCTTACTGTTAAAGAGTTAAGACTGCACAGTGAGCCTGATTGATTGTTTGGAATTGTTGAATCTCTACACACAGGTGCAGTAACCACATACTGCTGTTCTTTGTTCAGAGAATTTTATCTGAAAATATTTCTCAACAAATAAAACTAGTTTTGTAAGTTATGATTGTATATTGAAACATTTTGTTGTAAAAATTTACGTTTAGGTTTTAAAAATTTGATTTTTTGTCATAGTATGGAATTTGCATATTTCTTGTGCTGAGAACATTTTTGTGATTTTCCAGAGTGGCAAATTATACCAGGGAGTGTTCAAAACTTCTCGTAATAACTTTTTGGAAGCTAATGTGATGATTGAAGGCTTCGATAAACCTGTCCTCATCCAAGGTCGCCTGAACATCAATCGTGCACTGCATGACGATGTAGTGGCTGTTCAGATTTTCCCAAAAGAACAATGGTCAGCTCCATCTGCAGTTGTTATTGATCAAGAAAAGCAGGAAGCAGAAACAGGTAAATAATAATGCCCTAATACAAATTTATTTTACTGTAATACAACAGTATATGAAAATAAAAAGGCCTTTTTATTTTCTTGCTCTAATATATATATATAATTTTAAATTTTATAACTTGTGTACATTGCTGAATTGTGGGTAAATAAAGGCATTCCACTAGTAACATGGCAAAAAGCTGGACATGTTTAAGGTATATAGTACTATGCCATGAAAACAGGATGGTAAAAAAAAATTGAATGACTCTGATTGCACTGGTGAGCTCCATAGCTGGAGTTAGTCACGATCTTACTAAAAATGAGGAAGTTTTGAATGATTTCACCTGGAAAGCAATTTATTATCTACTTTTGTGTTTGCATACTCAGTACAGACACCCCCACTTTGGGTTTCTTACTTGAGAGTACTGCAGTTGCTAACTACCCTGTTACAGAAAACCATTATAATTCATTTGTTATTAAGCCAGAGATGTTGGAAATCTCAGCAGTAAAGGTTTACATTATTATTATATTCTGTACTTGCTGTGGATTAGGTAATTGGTTCAAAGTTTCTTTACTAGTTGTTTTTTATTTTATATATTGTTACATTTGTTGATAGTCATGAAATTATTTCTATAGGTGGTAATGATGATGAAAAGGCTGATGAAGAAGCCCTGAAGAAGGAGCAGGAACTTTTAGCTGCTGGTAAAGGGGACGGAGAATGTCAACCAACAGGATGTGTTGTTGGAATTATCCGTCGAAAGTGGCGTCAGTTTTGTGGTATCATCAGAAAGAATGAAATTACTGATGTAAGTGATTACTAATAATGTTTTTATTCGTTTATTCAGGTCTTTTATAGTCTTTTATTTCATAGTTTTGATTTTATTGACAATTTTTTATGGTATTTTTCAAGATCTAAATTACACTTACAAATGTGTGATGAAGTACAAATGTGTGATATTGACTTCAGTTTGTAAAGACAATAACTAAAACATTTGTGTTACATAAGTACTGAAGCCAGTGACTTGTAAAGGTGCATGGTTTTGTCAGCTTAAAGCAGAATTTTTCTTTTCATTTATAGCAGTCAGGTGACATGAAAAATATGGAATAGAAAAAATATACTGAAAATACACTTACTGTGAGGTAAAAGTGCATTTGTATTGACAGTGAAATTCATACATTTTCTTTCAGTCAACACGCCATCTCTTCATTCCAGCAGACAAAAAGATCCCATTCATAAGAATTGAGACAAGGCAGGCTGAGTCCCTGTACAACAAAAGACTAATTGTAGCCATAGATTCTTGGCCAAGAAATTCTCGTAACCCCAAGGTAAACTTCTGTTTTATTTATGTATGTTTTTGTGACCGAGTCATACATTATCAGGAAGATATGTAAATGCTGGTTTTAGGGAGTTTGAGTCCAGAACTATAACTCGGTATTATGTACAGAATCTTTTGATAATTTTTGTCATAGCTAATGGAGACTGTGTAGCATCATGTTTTTTCAAGTTGAAAACCTTCAGAATATGTTTTTAAAATATATGATGGAAAGTTGTATTATTTTTTATGAGTCTTTCTTACTGTTAAAGATAACTATGTCTTTGTGCTGGCAGGCAAGTTGGCATTCAAATAACAGATCATTTTGTTGACCTAGATGACTGTCTAGTTCATCTGCTCTCCACCAGGTGTGTTTTGAGTACTTTAGCTCCTGTCAGTATTTTGCTGGTGTGGCTGATTGCTGTTTTCATGATATTGTGATGATGCCTTTGTTTTTTAGGATGTCTTCCACAGGAAGCAAAGCAAGACCATCAGGCTTTGTAGATGATTACTCTGTTAACAGGATGTTTAATTTTGAATTGTGTTTAATTTTGAATTAGACTGACTCACTGTTTGTGTTGGCTGCAGGGGTCTAGAGTGTGACCTTCAAAATAAATGCAAGTACAGTATAGGGAATGGTGAAGGACTTTATGCTTAAATATCTTAGACATAAAGGAGAATGGAGGCAAAGAGATTGAGAAAGCAGATAGATTGGTCAGAACATAATCTGCCTTTTATCCTTCTTCTCAGGTGCCTTTGCCTTCATTCGTCTGTACTCAGTCTTCAGCTCTTTTCTCTGCTACTCCCTTAGTAAACCAGACTTCACTTTCAGCTCCACCTTTCACTCCCCTTTTGGTTCAGGAAACATTTTGAGAGGTGCAGCAGGATGTGAACTGTATTTTAGAGTCAGATAAAGGTTAAATGGATTTTAAGGCACTGTTCTGTGTCCCTCCACAGTGTGTGATCTTTTTTGTGTTCCCCTTGGAGAGGTAAGGTGTTTGTGACTCTTTGTAGCCTGAACTTACGACTGCCTTGCTACAGTTGGAAGAGTCTGCTGCCAGGGAACTGGTTTAGTTCTCAGGGCAATGTTATTCTGTGCCCTTAGTCACCTTCCTCTTGTTTACCATGTTCTGATACCTGTTTAGTAAATGCACATCTTATCATTTTGACTTCACCATTATAGGTATCTAGCAATGGTGATGTTAGGACTGCCAGGCCTAATAGGAACTCGATTAATTGTTGAAGCAGTCTCTTTTGCTTCTACTTCTTATATAAATCCTTGTTTGCCTCTTATTTTTCTCCACAAAATGCACCTGTTCAGTCCGTACATCCATTATCTGTGGCTGTTAATGACATTTTTCCTTCTACCTCTGCTGATGTTTCCTTTTCCAGTTCTGTCATTGTTATGGAATCATTAGTTGATTCTAAGCTAGACTCATTTCTAGCTGTTTTACTGTCCAAGGCTTTACCTTCTGGAAGTGGTATTAGGTCTGTTAAGACTGTTTCGTGTGCTGCATGAGTGTCAGGTGCTGCTGGCACTTTTCTCCCCCCTTCCCTTCCTTCCCCGTTTTGTATGGCTCCAGGTGGCACTTCATCTTCTCTTGTTCACCTGTGTTGTGTTGTCTTTTGAGCCACAGCAGTTGGTGTTTTCCTCAGTTTCCCTCCCAGTAGAGCTGGACATTAGTTATGAGGATTCATCCACTGTTGCCTTGACTCCTATGGATTAAGAGGAGATTGAAGCAGAGGAGTCTCTCTCTGTTTTCCGGTGCTTGCTGGAGAGTTGCACTTCGTTTGGTTCTCATTAACCCTTAAACGCCGAGCCTCTATTTACAAAAACGTCTCCCGTATGCCGCGGCGTTCGTGAGTTAGCGCCGAAGCGGAAAAAAAGTTTTTCAAAAATCACAGCACGCTTAGTTTTTAAGATTAAGAGTTCATTTTTGGCTCATTTTTTGTCATTGCCTGAAGTTTAGTATACAACCATCAGAAATGGAAAAAAACATCATTATCATATATAAATATTGAAATATATGACAGCGCAAAAAAAATTTTTCATATATAATTTTATACAAATCGCGCTGTGAGCAAAACGGTTAAAGCTAACGGGTTATTTTATTTTTCTTTGTATTGTATACTAAAATGCGATGATTTTGGTATATAACAAATTGTAAAATGATCAAAGCAACACAGAGAAAATATTATCACAAAATGATGCATGAATTCGTAACATGCGGACGTGAAAAAATTTTTTTTTCAAAAATTCACCATAAATCGAAATATTGTGCTAGAGACTTCCCGTTTGTTGAAAAATGAAGCTAATTGATTGAATATTACTAAACTGTAAGTGTTTTAGCTTACAATTGCAGTTTTCGACCATTTCGGTTGAGTTAAAGTTGACTGAAAGTCGAATTTTTTCTATTTATCGTGATTTATATGAAAATATTTCAAAACTGATAAAAGCTATAACCATGAGTTATTTTCTGTTGTATTGTACATGAAGTTGTGCACATTTTCATATATAAAACTTTATGTAATGACTAATATAAAACTGTGCAAATATTATGACAACGTGATTTGAAAGAATTTCTGAGAGAGTTACCACGCAGACGTAAGGAAAATGTTTTTTCAAAATTCACCATAAATCGAAATATTGTGCTAGGGACTTCCAATTTATTGCAAAATGGAGGTAAACGATTGAATATTACTAGAATGTAAGAGTTTTAGCTTACAATTGCGTTTTTACCATTTGGTCGAGTTAAAGTTGACCAAGGTTGAAATTTTGGCAGTTATCGTGATTTATGTGAAAATATTTAAAAACTGATAAAAGCTACAACCATGAGCTATTTTCTGTTGTATTCTACATGAAATTGCGCACATTTTCATATATAAAAGTTTATGTAACGACTAATGTAAACGATGCAAACATTACGACAACGTGTGAAAGAATTTCTGAGATGTTCGCCGAGTTTGCAAAGAGACGAAGAGGAAAAAGTTTTTTTTTTTCAGAAATTCACCATAAATCGAAATATTGTGCTAGAGACTTCCAGTTTGTTGCAAAATGACGGTACATGATTGAATATTACTAGAATGTAAGAGTTTTAGCTTATAATTGCGTTTTTTTACCATTTCGGTCGAGTTAAAGTTGACCGAAGGTTGAATTTTGGCAGTTATCGTGATTTATATGAAAATATTTCAAAACTGATAAAAGCTACAACCATGAGTTATTTTTTTTTGTATTCTACATGAAATTGCGCACATTTCCATATATAAAACTTTATGTAACGACTAATATAAAATGGTGCAAACATTACGACAACGTGAGAAAGAATTTCTGGCATGGACGTAAGGAAAAAGTTGTTTTTAAAAAATTCACCATAAATCGAAATATTGTGCTAGAGACTTCCAATTGGTTGCAAAATGAAGGTAAATAATTGAATATTACTAGAATGTAAGAGTTTTAGCTTACAATTGCATTTTTTAACCATTTCGGTTGAGTCAAAATTGACCAAAGGTTGAAATTTTGGCAGTTATCGTGGTTTATATGAAAATATTTCCAAACTGATAAAAGCTACAACCATGGGTTGTATTTTGCTGTATTTTAAATGAAATTGCGCACATTTTCATATATAAAACTATGTAACGGCTAATATAGAACAGTGCAAAAATTACGACAAAATGACGAAAAGAATTTCTGAAATTTTGGCCGAGTTACCCGTGCAGGCGTAAGAAAAAGTTTTTTCAAAAATTCACCATAAATCGAAATATTGTGCTAGAGACTTCCAATTTGTTGCAAAATGAAGGTACATGATTGAATATTACTAGAATGTAAGAGTTTTAGCTTACAATTGTGTTTTTCGACCATTTCGGTCGAGTCAAAGTTGACCGAAGGTTGAAATTTTTTGTAGTCGACGTACGGTACGTCCACTTGGCACCCAACAGACAATTTTAGTCGACGTATGATACGTCCAGTAGGCGTTTAAGGGTTAAGTGGAGGAAAGAAGTTCAGTAGAGAATAGGTTTGTGTTATCTTCAAGCCTTTTTGCTCCCCGTAATTATTTAAAGAAACCCAGATTTTCTCCTTCGATTAGAGCACGACTCAGTAAGATTTCTTGGGCTATGGTGCTCAAAGCTCCTTTTACAAATGCCCGCATTTGTTTTTCTTATTTTATGGAGTCACTGCCTTGTATGATTTGGGTGCAGTACCTGCTCTTAAACCTTTGGTCAAAGATTCAGTTTTCTTTGCCTGTCTCATTCTTTTGAAGAGATGTGCTCTTGAGACTGGCAAAGTGCTTTGTGCCCTGGACAAGTTTTAGGTGGAGATTTTGTCCAGGTCACAGTTTAGAGTTGTTGAAGTTTTATCTTTTGCTGAACTTTTGCTCAATATGATTGCCTCTTTTCCATGCCGGCTTAAGTTGTTTGTGGCGCCAGCTGGAATTTAGCACGGGAAGAATCTTCAGCGTTTTTCAATTATGTGGTCACCACCATTACAGGTGCTACAGGTGAGTTTTTGTATGCTTATGCTAACACAGTTTTGAAGAAGAGAGAACATGTATGCTCCTATCTTTTGTCAAAGGTTTCTCTTGTATAATAGATGGCAACTGTTATGGTTTCTCCTTTTGGTTGCTTCTCAGTCCAACTTTTCAGGGGGATAAGGGAGAATATATTTGTACAGAGTAATAGAGAATTTCGTAGATAAATCTCAGGTCAGTAGTGGAAAGGCCTGCCTCTTCTCATCCTTCAAGCCCTCCAGTTAAAAGTTGCATCTGTTTCTCACAAAACTCCTTTTCAACTGTTAAAACCTTTCGAGGATATACTCAGCCGTCAGGTTCTGATAGGTGGCTGACTGCT
Source organism: Macrobrachium rosenbergii (assembly GCF_040412425.1). Classification (NCBI taxonomy): domain Eukaryota; kingdom Metazoa; phylum Arthropoda; class Malacostraca; order Decapoda; family Palaemonidae; genus Macrobrachium; species Macrobrachium rosenbergii. The sequence continues at coordinate 46,553,169 of NC_089782.1, read as the reverse complement.
GGCCCTCTGGCATGTTGGAGAGACTTAGGAGCAGAATCGTGGGTGGTGGAGGTGCTGGAGGAGGGTTATGTAATACTTTTTCTTATTTCCCTAGAGCAGAGCCTTGGGTGGTGGAGGTATTGAAGGAGGGTCATGTAGCTCATTTTTTTTCTTTCTTTCTTTTTTTTTTTTCCTATCCGCTGTCGTCTCCTATAGCCATTCCTTCATGTCTTCATCAGCAGGAGAAGTATCTCGTTCTTCAGAAAGAGATTGCGTCTTTGTAAGAGAAAAATGCAATAGGGTATATTTCGGTAAATTTCCCAGGATTTTGCAACCTACTTTTTTCTTGTCTCATAAGTGTCTGGAGATTGGAACAATTTTATTTTGTCTGTCCCCATTTTCAATGGAATTATCCAGCACAGTTCTAATGACTTTCCAAAAGAACAATTGGATGATAGGGTGGGCATGCAGGATGCATTTTTACACATACAGTAAACCCCCCCTTATTCGTGTTCTCACGATTCGTGGACTCACACATTTGCAGGTTTCTCTGTGGAACATATCTACCCATTATTCATGGAAAATTCGCCTATTCACGGTATTTTTCACTGAGAAATAGTCACTAATTACTGTATTTTCATATAATTTTCATGAATAAATGCACTTTTGGTGATAAAACTATTAAAATACTCAGGTATAAGCATTTTTAGAGGGTTTTCTTGTGTTTAAACTATCAAAATGGGCAGTTCTAAGTGTTTTAGAAGGGTTTTAAGTATTCACGGATTTTAGCTATTCGCGGGAATATGGGGGGTTCACTGTACAGGCAGTCCCTGTTTAATGGTGGGGGTTTTGTCCCCGGTCAAGCTCTGCTAACCGAAAATCAGCGATAGTAGTGCCAAAAACCCCCCTCTTAACAGCGCCATTAACCGGAGATCAGTGCTTTTAACCAGAGATTAGCCCCAAAAGTCTGGTTAATGACGTCGCTAGCCAAATACCATTAACCGATGCTGCCGGTAAGTGGGGACTGCCTAGTTATAAATATCCTGTCACGCAAGTTCCTTTGATTTGTATTCGCAGGGAAGGTGTACCAGTTTAGGCACTTTGGTTTGACCTGTGTACAGCACCATAGGTATTCTTGAGGATGTTGTAAGTCATAGGGGATGATGTCATCTTTTAGGAGTAGGAATTTTTCCTTACTTAGACAGATGGTGCATTTTGGGCAACTCTTTCAGCAAGATTGGGGACCAAGGATCTGTTGTATTGTCTAGCTCAGTTGCTGGACATTATGATTTTCAGTAGTCTTTCCTGGCTCCTTCTCAGTTTATTCTCTATCTGGGGATGAGGGTAGACTCACAGTTTTCAGGCTTTTCTGTCTGAGAGAAGAATAGACACTTCATGTTTCTTCTAAAAAAAAGTTTTAGCCCGTAAGGTAGCTTTCTGTGTTGGGACACAGTGTTACTGGAGAATTTGTCACTACATTCATACCCCGAACTTACACGAGGTTAGGTTCCAGAACCCCTCTCGCAAGGTGAATTTTCGCTTAAGTTTGGCACGGTCTCTAAAAATGCTAATAAATGCTTATTTCTAAAGTTTAAACACTAAATATGACCCTAATCATGCTCCCAAATTATTAAGATAACTTTTAAATGAAATTAAAGTTACAAAAAAGAAATAAATGGTTGACATAAAAATAGAGTTGGAAGAGAATTTCTGTCTCTCTCTCCTTCTGCCCGATCTATTTTTAGAAGTCTTCTCAACCTCTTTTTAATAGCTTTTTTATTCTGCGTCTCTTTCTATTTGTTCTAAAATGCTTTTTCGTGAACAAACGGCTTTTTTTATTTTGACTAATACAGCTCTTAGTTATTATGTCTCTATGTTTTAGAATGTATTTGCCACACTAGTGCATTTACACTTCGTAGACAGTACAGATAAAATCAGATCAATTTAAACTATCTACTGTACAGGTGAAGACATACAGAGAAATAATAAGTTGTAAAAATGTGTGAGCAGAGAGAGAGAGAGAGAGAGAGAGAGAGAGAGAGAGAGAGAGAGAGAGAGAGAGAGAGAGAGAGAGAGAGGTTGTCCTTACTTAGGAGAGTGAAATTATTTATCAGTTATTATGGGGACAGAGAGAATGACACAGAGAGAGAGAGAGAGAGAGAGAGAGAGAGAGAGAGAGAGAGAGAGAGAGAGAGATTGTCCTTACTTGAAGTATCAAGTTAATTATTTATGAATTATTACAGAGACAGAGACAGAGACAATAACATGAGAGAGAGAGAGACAGAGAATAACATGAGAGAGAGAGAGAAAGTTATTTTTACGTTAGACATCAAAAGATGGAAATTCAGTATTAAACTAACTTTTAAATAAAATTAAAGTCACTGTAATTTCATTTAAAAGTTAGCTTAATACAGTACTGTACCCTTCAAAAAGAAACAAATGGTTTACGTAAAAATATAGGAGAGTGTGAATATTAGTATCCTGTTTCTCTCTCTCCCCATTCCACTGATCTATTTTTAGAAGTCTTCTCAACCTTGTTTTTAAAAACTTTTTTATTCTGTCTCTTTCCCTTGTTCTGAAAAGATAACAGTTGTCCTTACTTAAGAGAGTGAAATTTTTTATGAATTATTAAGGACACAGAAAGAGAGAGAGAGGGAGAATTATGTAAGAAACCTTTGACCTGCTAATCAGCAACACTCCCCCTTGTCATGTTAAATCGACATGTCTGACAGCTTTGCGTTCGAGCTTCTTACAAAAGAGGAGGGAAAGATATTTGTTTGTTTAAAATGTGTATCACATACGAATTTTGTAATTACAGTTTTATTATTATTATTATTTTATTTTATTATTATTATTATTATTATTATTATTTGAACATTAGTACTTATTATTAAGAAAAAAATTTATTTATCATACAAAACAAATAAACATATACATGCACCATAACAATTCTCTCATCTCAGTAGAGAGAGAGAGAGAGAGAGAGAGAGAGAAAAAAATTTTAACTTTTTTATTTAATGTTATTTAATTTACACATAAAAGCTTGAAAACTTATAAATTACATAAAAAATTAAACAAACACTTTGCAGGGTTTCTCAGTATTCGCAAATGTTTGCATGTCTGTGAAAAACTCGTGTATGACAATTAACAATTAGTAGCTTCCAATGAAAAGTTTGCGTGTCTCTGAATATGCGCAACTCGAATCACGCAAGTTCGGGGTATTACTGTATACCGTATATTGTAATTTTTAGTTTGGTAATGGATATGAAAGAAAAAATAGTGAAAAAAAGCCTTTATTTAGTGAAAGAACATTAAGTTAACTGAGCATACACTGGTAATGAGAAAACACAAAACAGTTTTATTAGTGCATAGCAACACCATTAACACAGAATTTGACGTAAACCTCATCCAAATGTGGTGTACAGTCATCTTAAATAAAGGTACAATGCCCATCAAAAATTGGTTTATCACTTGCTATGCATGATTTGCTTGTTTCTTATCCAGCTTTCTTGGTCACTTCATACAGCATCTTTTCCAAGTTTCTTTGGTGTGAGATTGAGATGGTTTTGCTGTATCATCATAAGACACAAATGCTTCCAAGCATAGTTCAACGTGCCTAGGTAAATTTGCTCATGCTGCCCATGAAATGCCGTTGTATTTGTGTTCATGCAAGTGTGAAAGAAACTGTCTGCATTTTGGTTTTCTTAATATACATTAAAGGTTTTACCATGAAACACAGAGCTCAACTGTATCCTGCAACATCAATCATCCAGTAGAAAATAATCAAAGGCCATCTGTATGTTACGTGCTTACAAGAGTAGTTTTTGTTCAGTAGGTCTAATGTATCAACACCACCTCTTGTATTATAGTCCAGAATCATAGCAATCTTGTTTATATTTGGAAGATAACTGTTTATCAGGAGGTGATGATCTTTGCAGTAGCCAGACATTTTTAATACAGTTGATTATACTAAGATCCCTGGATTAATGAAGGTATTTCCACTTATTCTTCCTCAGTGTTCCTAAGATATATATGTATACTGTATGTTTACGTTTATACAAATTTCAGAGCCATTTATGATTAAAATATACAAGTTTTGTTGGAAATTTTGAAAAAAGATACAAATGAATTAGTGGCATGGATGACCAGTGGCCAGCAATAACTTTTTAGCTATCACTACCATATAACTGGCGATTCTTATCTAAGTGACCCAACTTTAAAATTGTGCTAGGGTCTCCAGGGCATGCTGTTTTATCTCTTGCCTTATTCAGAACTAAGAAAGAACTAAGAGATAAGAATTCTGAATTTGACCTGTTTAGTGATAAGAAGAGAAAGCACTTCTCTGTCCTGTTAGGGCAATTAAGATTTATTTAGATGGGATAAACCCTGTAAGGGGCAAAGTTAACCATTTGTTTTGTTATGTTAGAGAACCTAACATGCCCTTGTAAAATGAATGTGATGTCCTGCAATGTTAAATATTTGATCAGGCCAGTGTATGAGAAACTAGTTCCAGATCTTTTACCTTTATTAAGCATTCATATTGTAAAGGGGTTGCCACTTCATTTAGTTTTGACAAATTTGTTGCTTAAAAATGTGATTAATGTTGTACAGTGGAAGTGTAATTCAGTTTTTGCAGCTCACCACCTCTAAGGATGTAGTCGTGTTTGAATGGCTGGCAGTCAAGTCTGTTAGTCTGCTAGTAGTAGTGAGTAAAGTCTTTTCCTGAACCACAAGAAAGAGCAAGCTTTTAGGCTGTCTGTCTTAAATCCCAGGTTTTGATTTTATGGGGGAGCATGAAGGGGTACTTTACATGAGTAAAGTATTTATTTTTATTTGCTGTCATTTTGGAGTCTCTTGGACCCAGTCACTGGGGTCCCTTCATTGTGCTTCTTGTTTCATTCTGGCTGAAGTTGAAGCAATTTGTTGTGAGTCATTTGTAAGTACTTTGAGAGCTTTTTTCTCTTTAATGGAATCCATCTTGGGAGAACTTTAGCTCCTGGTCCAGGAAGACCATTTCCAGATCAGGGAGAATACTTTTGTTTGCATTCAAACAGCATTCTTTTGAGCAGATTTTGTCTAGCTGCACTACCCACCATCCTATTGTCAATGTGGGAATCAGCCATCTTTAACAGTAGATAGATTCATCCCAAATAAGACAAATTTTCATAATATAATTTATTATTTGGATGCTTGCCTACTGTTAATGTAGACCCTGCCCAGCCTCCCCACAACTTAGTGGGCTATCATGAAGAATTCTGACCAGAGCTACAACATTCAAAACACACCTGGTGGAGAACAAGTGAACTAGACAGTTAGCAATCTTCTTTTATTTGAATGCCAACTTGCCTGCTGGTGCAAAGATATAGCTGTCTTTAACAGTAGGTAAGTATGCAAATAATAAATTTTATTATTTATATTTTTAGTTAAGTAATATATTTTTTCTGCTTTTTCAAACTGTTTCATACTGCACATGTCTTTACATTCAAGTTTTAGAATAAATATGAGATTTTTGAGATCTCAGTGCTTTTATTAAGACAGTTTTGAAAAATATCAGTCCTGAAGGTGCATTTTTGAGGTGAAACTTACCCTCCATCATTAGCTTTAGGGATACTTGACAGGTTCGACAAGTGTTTTTGTTTAGTTATTCCCCAAGGCCTTTTGGGTGGGGGGTGAAGAAAGCTCATGTTGTGGTTGATCATCCTTTGTTGGTGAAATCAGCCAGACGTGTACACAAGTCTGTAAAATTTGTTTGTTTTCTGAGTTAACATTGAATCGGATGGTTTTGAGTCTGTATTTAGTGGATTCTTGTTCTCTATCTTTCCCTATCGAAATCCACTGATTGTAAGGAAGTTACAAGACCAGATTGATAATTGATGCACATATAGCATAATTGATGCCTCCACACAAACTTGCATGGATCATCAAGAGGTGAATTGCAGTTCTGATAACCTTCATGATCATTGCAAGATTGGTAATTGGCACTGTATTGAGAAATTGATGTGCTTACGCACAAACTTGCATGGACCATCAAGAGATGATTTATGATTCTTGACAACCTTCGTGATCATTGCCAGGATTGGTCTTTGAGAGAGTTAAAGAGAATAAATTGCCAAATTAGAAGAGAAAGATAGACTTAGGTTTTCTGTAGAATTAACACCTGGTCAAAATGTTAGAGGTAAGTCTATAGTTTCTTCTTTAGTAGATATAGATCCTTCTACATCCATATATCAGCTCAGGGTAGTAGGCTAGATTTCATGGAATTAGATTGAGTTGGTTAAATCTCGATTGAGTTGTGTGTAACTATTTGAGTCATTTGCTTTGCATGTGTCCAGTGCATTGGTGGGGACAGTGTTCCTTTGTTTCTTTTTCCACTTCACTGACGTAGCCTTGTCCTTACCCATCGGCTCCACCTGCCAACAGGTATTTCTAGATGAGGACTAACATCCCAAGATGTTCAAGGACTGTGCCCTCAGTCTCCTGCATTTGCTTTCAGTCCTCCATGGACAGAGTTAGATCGCTGTTGCCAAGGACAGTTATTATAGGTCTAGATCTTGTTTTTGACCCCATTGTTGGTTTTCTAGTGATTTGCTGGTGTAGATAACCGATCATGTATCCATTTTGCTGCCAGGGTGCAAGGCACCTCGCCTGCCAACCTGCAAGGTGCCACGCCTGCTATAGCACAAGGCTTCACTCCTGCTAGAGTGCATGGCGTCACACCTGCATCCTTTGCCAGCAATCCTGAATGTAGACAGCTATCAGAGTCAGCGTTCGTGCTAGCTCTCCCCTTTTATCACTGATGGTCCAAGTTTGTTTTGAGTAGGCCACTGTTATGTCAGTTCCCATTCTTTTGTGGTTTTCAAGCTTAGGCTAAGTGTGCCAGATATTAGTTTTCGCCTGTTACCCTGTGAGTTTCCGCAAACAGCGAGAGTCCATTCAGGTGTCTGGGAGTTCGAACAAGTCTGAACAACCAGCGGGTGAGTCTGCCACTTGTCTTCTGTGGAGAAGTCAGGTCTGAGTACTTGTCTTGGGATGTTACCTCTTCAGTTGCATTGGCATGGAGAGAGACTTGGCCAGACCATGAGTTGTAGCCGTAGAGCCAAGGACTGGTTCTTTTCCTTCACTGGTCATTTCCCTTATTATTTCTTCTCGCTGGGATTCCCCAAAGTCCCTGAATCCAGACCTCCCACTGTATGCAGTTGCCTCAGACGAGGATGGGGGTGTGGTTTTCGCGAACCAGTTGCTTCAAGATGTGGTCACCAGTAGAAACGAGTCCTCTCATTAACTGCAAGGAGTTGTTGGCTATGCCAGAAGGGATTTAAGTAATTTTAGAAGGCAGGGGGCATAAATTTGGAACCTTGGTAGCCATCATCAGAACTTGAGCCTCTGGAGAGTGGAGAGGAATATGGTACATATGCTGTAGCTGTTTCCTGGTTGACTGTATTTTTGGTGGACATGTTAAGTCATATGGGACAGGTACTCTCCCACGATTGATCTTTCCCTATAGGTTGCATGTCATTTAGGAGGGTGTTCGGCAACCCCTCATTGATCTCTTTGCTGCTAATCTGAATCATTGTCTCCCCAGTTCCAGGCCCTCAATCCTGGGCAGTAGACATTGGGATTTAGGTTTGAACAGACCTATTTGTGTATGCCTTCCCTATGTTACCACTGTTGAAGGGGCTACTCTAGGGTTGAGGACGACCAGGAACTCCACCTTGTCTCTATTGTGTTTTGTAGCCGAGGAGGCATTGGTTCCCAGTCCTTCCACATTTCAGTAGAATTCATATGCATTACCTCTATAGTAATCTGCTTTGTCAGGTGGTGAAGGGAAGCCTTATGGAAATATTTAAATGCTTCAACTAACCACAGAGAACTATCATCAAGCTCCTGAGCTCCAGAGACTTTTATTTGTCATCTAGGGACTCTTTCCCTATGACAAAGAGGAATGTATACTAATTTCTTGTTCAGTATCGCTGGACTTGTATAGATTACGATGCAAGTTCAGAGGCAGTCCCTGTCTGCACACCCATATTAACAAGATTAACAATGTTAAAGGTCAGCACTTCTTGAGTAATGACAAAGGATTGTCTGTTTCCTCCTTCAAGGCTATAATTCATGCTGTCTTAGGTGAAGATTCTGTTAAGCTGCTTTTATGGAACCTAGTCTTTGGCCTAAGACTCCTTAGTGGCCCACCTTTCTACCCAAGAGAGAGGCTTCTCTCAAGGCTCTTTCATAGAACACTCCTTCTGGGGCAGTGGCTTTGGCCAGAAGGGTAAGTGGCTTACTTGCAATTTTTTGCATTAGTAGGTTGTTCACATACTGAAGCAGAACTTCTTTTAATGCATCCTTTCATGCTACGATGATTCAAGACAAAAGCTCTTCCAAGAGTTTTCTCTATCCCAGCCTTAGAGACTGATTCTGGGAAACAAGCTTCTTTTATGCCCTGTCAGGACTTTAGGGATTATACATCCCATTTTTATCATTCAGGAAGCAGTGTAAAAACCTATTTTGCACCATTAAAGATCCTTAGGTTCCTAGGTCTTAGATGCCATGGTTTTCTTCATTAATCCTTAATCCTGGAAGCACACTATGCATTGTCTAGGATTTCCCCCTCTTGTTGGTGAAACTGCACGATGTCAGAGCAACAACTTCATCGATTAGTTTTCTTTAGCACCTCTCTATAGACTGTCAAGTCTTGGTGGCACCTTGTAGGTGTAACTCTGTGTTCTCTTCCAACTGCTTGAGAGCCATCTTCATCCAGCAGGAATTGCTGTACACTAGCACCTATAGTTGTGGCAGTGGAGATTTCTACTAATCTTCCCTCTTTGGTGTTATGAACAGGTATAGGTTTTCATTATCGACCCCTTCCTGGGTAAGTGAGGGACCTTATTATTGGAGTTCGGACATGGTAATACCATACTCTACTTTGTTTTGACTGCAGTACTGTGCTTAGTTGCTATTGCTTTGTTTCTCTTAGGTAGGAACAAACTGAAGTTCATTAGAGTAAATAATGTTGGACTTGTGTTACAGAGCCATTACTCCTCATTGGAGAAAGCTATCCTGAGCTGATCTAGAACCACCTTTTTTCAGGAAAAAAATGGTGATGTTGTTTAAGTCTTTGGGATGCCAGCTCCCAGTACAGAGGCCAAACTGCCAGCACAATTTTAATGGTAAGTGGTAAATCTTTAGGGATCATGTTTAGTTGTGGTTTTAGCTCTAATATCTGATAATTTGGTTATAGGGTAATCTCAACTCTGCAGGCCTGAGTTTCACAGAGGATAAAACAGTTTTTACCATTCTCTTAAGAGATTAAGAAAATAACAGTTTCAACTAAGGGTGGGAATAACTATTCAGGTCCACATTCCACCTCCAAGTTGCAATAGTGGACATTGTAATTTTGTACATATATCTTCACAGTAGTACAGTTACCATTAGTTCATGTACATGTGTGGCAGGTTCCAGTTGACAGATTATTGCAATTATTCACTTATACTGATTTTTAATAATATTGTTTTGTGACTAATTTGTTGGTGAGTGTTTGGAAGATGTTGCAGATGGGATTTTATCATTTTCAAATCATGGCTTTAATACTAAAGTAATTATTTGTCGGTGAGTCAGATATAAAATAATAATATACAGTATGCCATATAAAATAATAATAAGACCATGCATGCATATGTGACCTTGTCCTTTGTAGCTTCATTCATTATGTATGTAAATGATAATTATTTTTTCTATTTTTTTTTTTTTGCAGGGCCATTTTGTGAGGGTGATTGGAACAATTGGAGACAAAGATGCTGAAAATGAAGTTATTCTTTTGGAGCATGACTGCCCTCACACAAAATTCTCTGAATCAGTGCTTAACTGTCTTCCCAAATTGCCTTGGGTCATCACTGGAAAGGCAAGTATAGTTTAGATGGATATAGGATAAAGTTACCCAACCATAAGAAACTACACTTAATGGTAAATATAATGATGGGATCCACATAATGAAAGAGTGGTCTGTACATTGCAAGGTAGTTAGTGCATTATGTTTACACTGATTTAAAATTTTATACAGAGATTATGACATGCTGCTTAATGACAGTAATCACTGGGCACCAGGCATTTGGTAGATGACTCTCACTCTCTCTCATTGTTTTGTCTCACCACTGATTTTTGATTAGATATTAATGTTTAATGTTTAATTAGTCTCTCTTTGAGTGACTGAATGTTTGTTTCACAGACTATATTATGGTCTGTAATGTTATATTAATATTCACAGACATCATCATTGATGCTTTTATATCAGGTTTTCCCTTTATGGTTAGACATGAACTAAGTTATATCCACTTTGTCCTTTCTTTTTGCTTGAGTTAAATAAGGTGAATATGAAGTTGTTACAAATCCAAGAACCAAAAAAATACAGGTAAATGGAAAAGAAAGGGTTATAAACAACAAGAACTCACTTCCAGGGGGTAATATGTCATTATGTAAGGTAGTTAGCTGGAAAACTTAATCTATAAAACCTGCACCAAATTAGCGAGATGAAAAGGTGTGAAATTACGTACAGAACACTGAAATCACAGTCTGGAATGAAGAAGTACTGAGAAATGGTTACATTTTTATGATGATGTTAAATGTTAATTACTGCACATAAGCAGGCAATCTAAGAAATGATCCAAGCAACTTACCAGTGCCTGTTAATTGAGAAAATCACTTTGTCATTTAGTGAATGTATGACTGTGAAAATTAGCTAAAATAAATAGTAATCAGTTATGAGAAACCAGAGGGTGTGTATATAGTGAAACTAACTTTGATCTAACAGACTAAAGAGAGTTGAATCTGGAACATTTGGAAGACAAATATAAGCATACATTATCTTGGGGTTGTATTGAAAGAAAGTGATCTTTTGATTAAGACCTTAACTTTTGGTAGCAAGCTGTAATAATTGAATGAAAAATTTTTTAGGTTATATATAGGGAAAATTGTTGACTATTGAACCTAATAGAAACTTGATTGTAGTTAGTGCAATTTCTGTCCTAGTTACTTTAATTGTTGACCAAATTTTTATTTAATAGAATCTTACAAATACTTAATTTTTTCCTCTTGATAAAATTTTTCTAAAACTTTCATAGATAGCTTATTCTGAAAAAAGTAATTTTCTCAGTGTACTATTCCTCTATTAAGGATGAAGATGAGCGAGAAGATCTTCGACATATTGATGTTTGCTCTGTGGATCCAATTGGGTGTACTGATATTGACGATGCCCTTCACTGTCGTCCTCTTCCTAATGGTAACTATGAAGTAAGTGATACTATGTTTGCAGTATTTTTTAATGATTATGGTGTTTTATATATATAATTTTACTGCAAAGTATAAAAGTGGTTTACTGTCATGTTTTTCTTGAGAATTAACATTGCATGCACAAAATTTTCACTGCTGATGTTTTAGACCCCTGATCAAAGAGTAGAAGTATCTTCACTCAAACCATTCATCAAAAGCAGTTCAGGACATTAGTCTGTTTAGGAAAGCAGTGTTTTATATTTGTAGCAGGTAACTGATTCTTTGCTTAGAAATGAAATCCATATTATGGTGACCTGTATGCATCTTAAAAATTTCCCAATCTTGGAACCAAAGGCAGGAACCTGTTTTTTGCCTTGGAGGTTGATAGTAAGCCTTTTAGCAGACATTTATGTTACTACATATTTCTGTATGAGAATATCGCTTATATTGCCCTCATTGTACCATCTTTGGTGCACTGTAGATAGTAATGAAGTCAGTTATATGTAATCCTATCATTATCTTTTCATGCAACCTATGTGCTCTAGATATTAGAAAGGACAATGGTCATCATGATTGAACAATTTGTGTTGTGTGATAGTCATGTCATCATACTGGTTAAGTTGTCCTCACTTCAGTGAGGTTAAGGTGCACACTAACAATTGAGTGAAATTTGAGTGTAAATGCTTGTTGGTCATTGATATTAAATGTGGTATACTGTATTACTATACTGAGAAATGCAAAGACTTGTTTCCTGTATTTCAGGTTGGTGTACATATTGCTGATGTTTCTCACTTCATTAGACCGGGAACAGCATTAGACAAGGAAGCTCAAAATCGCAGTACAACTGTGTACTTGACGAATCGGCGAATTGACATGGTACCAGGTAAGATTTTTTTTTTGTTTGGTGTTGTTCAACAAACATATTTTGTAGATAGATGAAACATTTTGTAGTCTTGAAAATCCTTTTGTGGTATAGTTAATGTAAATTAGAACAGAGTTCTTCATAAATAAAGCTACCATTTACGTTATTATTTTCAGATCTTCTCAGCAGCAATTTGTGCTCTTTGCGTGGCAATGTAGACAGGTTTGCATTTTCAGTCATTTGGGAAATGACACCTCAAGCAGAGGTTCTTTCTGCAAGGTATGGCTTCTGTTTGTGAACATTTTTTTCTCATATATATTTTTTTTTTTACTAAGTACTGCAGTGTCTTAGTTCTTATTTTGTTTTTGATAGCTTGAAATGCTGTGTCATGAATAAGTTAGGTTTTTTTAGATGATTCATCAGCAGCTGAAACATGAGAGTACTCCACATATGAAATCGTAGGTTTATATGTTAGGAAAAATACAAATTACTTTAGAATTTGGAATTTTAATTACATAAAATAATGTAGTTTTAGAGAATTGTTATAGATGACTATTTCATAAGACAAATAAAATTTGTTTCTGTAAGAATATAGTCTGTTATATTGACATATGTTTTATCTGGTTTTGCTATAAAAAATTGACCTCATTATTTATTGTAAAAAGGAGGAAGCTTCAAAGGCCCAAGAGAATAAGAGGAAGATCATGTTTAAAGTTGAAGAGCAAAATGGAGAGGAAAGATTTGAAAATCACCAGAGGTAGAACCAAGTCTATGGTGACTGGAAAGGAGGCCAAGTAAAATATACAGTCAGGAAAGTAACTGCAGGATAGATGTGGTCATAAACTAAGTATTGTTTATCAAATGCAATGGATTGTGTTACAAGGGATTCCTAGGATTGTAAAATATAATTTCGTTAAATGTAAAAGAAAAAATGGGGTAGAGAGGAAGGAGGAGCATCCATTGTTACTGGAGAGGGGAATTAGGACAGCACAACCTGTTGCTGGCTAAACAGTCTGAAGACATCAGCCGGAATCTTGAGGGCATGATGCTTTTATGCTCTCTTTAGAGTGAACCTGAACCACCTTACTGCTTCCCAATCCATGCTAACCTAATAAGTTTTCAGCAGCAAGATGGGCAGTAGGGAGGTGAGGGTCTCATGTGGCAGCCCTTGACACATATGCTGAGGTACATTAAAACTAGGTCAAAACAAAAATAGCCTCAGGGTAAACCTTCAACAAACCCATATTTCAACACTTACTGCACACAACTCCTTCTCTCTCCCATTCTATCCCAGTTGAGGAACAAGACAGATTTTCAGGGACAGACTATCAGAAACTTAGAATTACTTTCAAGAATAATTCACAAAAAATGTTATTACAGTAAACCCCCCGTATTTGCGGTCTCACTATTTGCGGACTCACCTATTCGCGGATTTCTCTGTGGAACGTATATACACATTATTTACAGAAAATTCGCCCATTCGCGATATTTTTCACAGAAATATTCACTAATTACTGTATTTTCGTATAATTTTCATGACTAAATGAACTTTTTGTGATAAAGCTATTAAAATACTCAGGTATAAGCATTTTTAGAGTTTTTTTTGTGTTTAAACTATCAAAATAGGCAGTTCTAAGTGTTTTTAGAGGGGTTTTAAGTATTCGCAGATTTTAGCTATTTTGCGATGGGGGGCGTTGCGCATCATCCCCGTGAATACTGGGTAGTTTACTGTACATATTTCTTAAAACAAACAGATTGGGTGCCAGCTCAAACCCAACAAAGGGAGACATGTAAGTTGGTTCCTTCCAGGATGATCAGGATGATGGTGCAACTGAGATTAGTTTGACATAGAATGATGCATTTTATTTTTAATGGATTATAACGAACAATTCCATAACCAATGTTGGTCTGTAAAGGGTTTATTCAAACCTATATTGTAATCTGTAAATATGAGATTATCAGACCTGCCCTGCATATGTTAATGTTGCTTCTGTGAGGCAGGGCGAAGCATTTTAGCCCTTAAGATTCTAATGTCATTTAGCATTGGGATGACATGTGGAGGGTGTTGGGGAATGGTTTAAGCTGATCTCCCATGCAAGTAGGACCAGTTCAGAGAGAATTGTCATTAAATTAATTCAAAACAGGAAATAAAAAAATGTTTTACCCATTTTTCCAGATTTTGTACATGGTAAATGACATACATAGCAACAATATATATTCTTGAAAAAAAATTTATAGTACTTTAATGTTTCAGAAATTTTACAAATTCTTTGTTTTTTTACAGAAAAATATTTACTTACAAATAGTGAAGAAATGTTTGTTATCAGGTAACTTCATGCCAGCAGAAACGTTGTAAATCTATATACCAGTATATGGTAATTAACTTTCTCAACAGACTGACATTGCAGAAGTATGTTAATATGTCCTTCCTGAAGTCTAGGGCACCTTGTCACTCTTCGAATATCTTTTTTGATTAGTGCAGATAATTTTTTAATTATTCATTATCTAGTGGTGATTAGATGTATTTTAGTAGGATTATGGAATTTCAATAGTAATTGGTACAGTATTCTTAATTATCTAGTGATTATAAGATTTTTGGAATAGCATTTAGGCTGGTTAGTTGTTTATTCCAAGTAGTTTTTTTATTGGATTTAATCATAATAGCCAGTCCTGAATATAAAAATATTTGAAAGTTATTTTTCAAATTTCAGGTTTTGTAAGTCTATCATCAAGTCTCGTGGAGAATTGAGTTATGAACAAGCTCAACAAAGAATTGATGATCCAGCTATGAATGATGACTTGACAGAATCTCTACGAAATCTCAACATGCTTGCAAAGCAAATAAAAACCAAGAGAATAGAAAATGGGTAAGGAAAATATCAAATATCTTTCAGTTTCTTTTTAAATACACATTACCATAGAGGCAGTCCCCGGGTTAAGGGGCTGGGGTTTCCGTTCCAGCGGCGTGCTGTAAGTCTGAAAACTCCATAACTCAGAACATTGTAATAAAAAGTTATAGTTTAACCAGACCAAGCTGATTAACAGAGGGAGAGAGAGAGAGACTTAGGCTTATTGGTTGTAAGCAATGGGACCTACAGCTTAAAGAGACAACCACATTATAGTGAGAAATAAATTTTGTCCTGAAATAAATAAACCAATTTTCTTCCCTCATAGTGAATAAAATATATAAAAATTAGAGAGAGAGGAGAGACTAATGTAAGCCCGGGAAAGAAACAGGTTTTTAAGCTTTGTCCGGTAATAAACTGGTTCCCCTCTTAACCCTTCTGGATGGCTATAAAACCATCTTGTTACATCTAGAGCTATGCCGCCCAGAATCCTAGTTACAGCACTGTAACTTCCGAACATCAATCATAACCCAGAACTGATTTTTTGATGAATATATTTGAAAGAGTGCTGTAAGTTCAGAACGCTGGAAGTCGGAGCCGCCGTAACCCGGTGACTACCTGTATAGTGAATCTTATCCCCAAAACTTTCATCTTGTTGATGTTTGGGGCAGGGTAGGGATGGCACAAAATTGATGGCAGATGAACTTAGTACAACACTGAATATGAATTGAACTACATGAAGCACAGCAAGGTTGGATAGCATGCCGCATCATCTGTAAAGTTTGACTAACTTTCATGGTTGGGCAAGTTTAAGTTGTTATGCAAAGCTCTGCTCCTATTGCCAGTTTGATCTCAACAGACTTATGACCCTTCAGACACTGAGAGCATTTTGTATTTATAAGAATAACCCTCAGGGTGACCTTTGTATAGCATAGTATTAAACATGAGAAGACACCTAAATGAATTGTAATACCAACATTCTGTAGCTAATTCAGTAAACCATAATGATGAAAAATATAGGACATTGGATAAATCTGCTAACTTCTCCCTTAAATAAAACATTTTTAAAACTGACAATTTCATACAGTAATTGTCAGTTTGGCTCTTGCCAAAGATCAACTACAAAAGTTACCTTTAGTTACCAAACAAAGAGGAAGAGGTTATACCACATTTATAGACCTTTAAAAGGCATTTGACATATTACTAAGACAAATGATTAAATATGCTTTACAAAGACAGATACTACCAGAAACACTTATTAAGCATTAAGCTCACAGTGAAAGGCTTTTTAAATTAGTGGTGTTATTGTATTGTAAAATTTGATCTGGAGTGAAGAGTGGCAGGTGTAACAGAAGATTTTGAAATAACAGTTGGTATTCACCAAGGAACAGTGCTGTTCCTTATCCCCTCATCACATGTGCAAATCATCTCAGTCTTTATTTTTTCTCCAGTGTCTTGAAACAAATAATTGTGGTTGTTACAAATGTTGCATTAAGGAAATTCTCAGGGAGTTCAATTGATTAGAATATTTGAAGTGAAAAATAAAGTGGAATAGTATATCCTTGATAAATGTAATATTATGAAATATTGCATTTATTAAAGAACATTTTAATAAATCAAAATGGAAAATTAGCCAAGTAACTTGTGAATGTAGTGGGACCTGGACTTGGAACCATATAGTAATTTAGAGCTTAAGTACTCAACCTTCCCAACCACATATCTCACAATATTTTGTCAGCTTGCCATGGTTTCATTTCTTCATTTTGTGCTGGGGAAAAGAAGTATGGTAAACCTAACAAAAATTTATTTAACTTTTCTTTTCAGAGCTTTGGTGCTGGCAAGTATGGAGGTTAAATTCCACATTGACCCTGACACTGATACAGTAATAGATATTGTGGCAAAACAGCATTTGGAGACAATGAGTATGGTAGAAGAATTCATGTTGCTGGCAAATGTCACAGCTGCTGAGACCACACTCCAGGTAGGTGCATAAATATTGTAGCACTTGAACTAAATGTAAATTTTGGTCACATGTTAATTTATAATTTATATGGTGCACCCACACTAGGGTAAAGCATATCATAAATACAGGCTGACTGCTTATCACACTCACAGTACAAATGGTTGAATATAGTCCAACAAATTAGTGGTAGTCCTAATCATTGCTTCATATGATTAACCAGCATTTGCCACGGATTCATTAGTCACTTTTGGTCATTGACTTGTTTTCAACCTGTTTGTGATATGTATGCAGTAAGTTGCCAACATGTGTTTATGATATGAGCTTTTCAGTCGAGAAACATGCCAAGTGCCATTTTTAAAATAAAATAAATTAAATTAAAAAATACTTTGACCCAGGATGGAGCTTGGCATGTTTCTCGACTGACAGCCTCATATGTTTTACTGTAGTTTGGACGCACCCATATTATTGCATACGACAAAACTGCCAGATTTTGGGAAGTGAAACAATCTGACCTATTTTTTGCAGCATTTCCCTGACTGTGCTCTGTTGCGTCGACATCCAGCACCTCCCCCATCCAACTTTGAACCATTGTTAGCTGCAGCAAAAAGTCAGGTAAGGCTTTCAGTATGATTAAAAAAACTTTGCTTGTATTATTTTTTGCTTGACCTTTTGTATCCATTGTTTTATTATAAATGAAATGTTAATTAAGGATTGAAAGGTTAATCCTTTCTTATTTTCCTGAAGAAGCAAATAGGTAATAACTTTTATAGAACTCAGGAAAATTGAACTTTTAAAAGTTGGGATGACAAGTTCATGTGCATCTTCATATGTTTCCAGTTTTTGTGATGAAAGTCTCAAATGTTGACATATTTGTATGCACATTGCTTTTGTTAATTTATACTTGAAGCCTTTTCCGTGAATTGGTAACTTAATTAAATTTTATTGGAAAGTAATTTGGTAGAGAATCTGCTGTTTTCAAATTTTTTTCAACCTTTTTCTTTCCAGAATATCACACTAGATGTCAGTAGTAACAAAACTTTAGCCAACAGCTTGAATAAGGCTACAAGAGAGGACAACCCATTCTTCAACAGTATGCTGCGAATTATGACAACAAGGTGCATGATGCAGGCTGTATATTTCTGCTCTGGAACTCTGGAACCTGAGGAGTACAGTCATTATGGTCTAGCTACACCTACGTACACTCACTTTACATCACCAATCAGAAGGTAAAGTCTTTTGATATTTTATAAAGTTTACATGTACAGTATGAAAATTCTTAGTAAAGCAGATTTGTAGTCATTTGATTTTCCTTCATATTGTCACTGCCGTGACAAAGGGGCATATCTGAAAAAAGTTGAAATTGAGATAATATTACCATTATGTTTCTCGCGGCGAGTTTTATAGTGTGACAAAGTGGCATATCTGTACGCCTAACGGTTGTCATATTAGATTATCTTCAGGTGAGGACTTATCTAAAAATAAGAATGACCATTCACGAGACGTGTAGGCGTAACTAAAGTTACGTCTCTGCAGCATTTCAAAAAGAGCAATATCAACATGACAACCAGGCGTATCTTGAGATACTCCTATTTGTAATACCATTTAGATTACCATACAAAAGATTTCATTGACTTATGCCTTAGTGTAAACCAAATTTACGCTATAAAATGTTTTAATGAAAATACATTACATCATAAAATTGTTCTTATTGATGTAAGTTATAACACTGCATAACATTCTCTCTCTCTCTCTCTCTCTCTCTCTCTCTCTCTCTCTCTCTCTCTCTCTCTCTCTCTCTCTCTCTCTCTCTCTCTCTCTAAAACTTCTCTCATATACACAAAGGCCAACTCTCTCTCTCCAATTAAAACTTCTCACTACAAATACACAAAGGCCAATTTAACCAGATAGATTTCTTTAAATACCAGTTACTACATTCATGAACATAAATAACTATTACTGCTTTTAAGTAATATTTGTCTCCTTATTCGTGGCATGACAAGGTACTTAGCCCCATACACCTTCAGAGTAAACAGTCATTGTATTTTAACATTAATTTGTTTATGCACTTAGTCATCTGCGTTCTCCATAATAGCAAGTATAAGTGGTTTCCATTTTTTTTAACTGAATATTACTTTACAGTTCTAGTATCTTACCTAATGTTTTTAGATCTAGTTCCGTCATTTTTTTATTTTCATACTATATTGCCTACTTCAATTAAAGCAATCTTTTTAGCTTACTGTTTATATTCGACCTCCATCAGTCAAGTTATTTTTGCATTTAGTAACAGATTTAAATACCACTAAAACACACAAACACATTTCGTAATCTTTTTATGCTTTTATGAAAGCAGGCTTGAGGGGTAATGAATATGAAAGCCCAAAGGAACATTCTTAAACCTAGGTGTAATGGAGTTACCTGCAGCAAACTACTGTAGATAAAAAATGCTCGCCATTCTCAGACAAAGAAATGGAGGACATATTTCAGGCTTATTATGGAACCAATAGTCCTCAACTGCAAAGAGAGTTTATTGTTCACTTTGTGAAAGTTACGAAGGTAAAGCAGAGAACTGTGAAAGATCAGGGTTGTAGAAGACCTTTTTCTTTGTACTACTCCTTGTCAGAGAACGGAGAGCATCTGCCTGTTTGCAAAACTATGTTCCTGAACACCCTTAATATCTTGGAAAAACTCTTCGAACAGTCATTAGAGAGCCAGTCTACAGGTAAGGTGGAAAAAGATAAGAGAGGAGGTAGAGCCGCAAGTTATAAAAAAAGAAGACCAAGCAAGGAGACAAGCAATCACTGAACATGTTAATCGATTTCCACGAATGGAATACCACTATTGTCGGCAAAATCCAAGGCGAGATTATCTGCATCCAGATCTTAACGAAAAGAGAATGCATACTATGTTTTCAGAAGAAAATTCTCCGAGAGGCATATCGGCAAGGCAAGGTGGAAGAAGAACAGCAAGCTACACAACTTATTGTGAGGTCCTAAGGGGCCAGAATATTTCCTTCCATAATCCTTAGAAGGATCTCTGTAAGCTTTGTGAAAATTACAGAAAAGGAAATGCTGAAAAGAAAACAGAACTTCAAGACCAATTTCAAGAACACATAAAAGAGAAGGAAACTTTAAGGAGAAAGAAAGATAGAGCTAAACATGATACTGATTCTTTTCTCACTGCAGCAACATTTGACCTCCAGCAGGTTATTTAGTACCTCCCAAGGACAAATGATAACATTCTTTATTATAGGATGCGATTGGCTAACTATAATCTTACTATCTATAACTTGCAAAGTAAGGCTTTCCATTGTTTTATTTGGCATGAAGGACAAGGAAACCGAGGATCCACTGAAGTTGGCACCTGCTTAAGTATTTACTTTGATAAACTGGATGCTGCTGGGGTCAAAACTGTAAAACTGTTTGCGGATGGGTGTCCTGGACAAAATAAAAATTCTGTAATCAAGGCCATGTTCTTGCATTCAGTAGGCAGGCTGAGAGGTATTGAAAAGATGCACCTAATTTTCTTCGAGGCCTATCACAGCCAAAACAAAGGTGACTCTGCACACAGTGCCATTAGCACTGCCCTTGACAATGTTGGTGACCTTTATGTGATTTCTAAATTAATACCCATTTTTTGACTAGCAAGGAAAAAAAATCCTTATTTTGTTTATCCAGTCCAGATTCCTGGTTTTCTCAATTTTAAGACAAGGGCAGAAATCTTCGTATACTATCCATGAGAATAGACGACCGAGGAAATTCTGTTAATTGGACAGAAATGAGAGAAATAATGGTGCAAAAGAGTTCTTTGGGTAAAATTTTCTTCAAGACTAGTCACCTAAATGCACTTCAGATCTATAACATTAAAGTAGTGAATGCAGTGTAACCCAAACAATTTACTGCTTCATAAACTCTGTAAACTCTACACTGAACCTCCCAAGATCTCTAAGGAGAAGAATGAAACTTTGATGTCACTTTGTAATACTGCCATACCAGTTGTCAGAGGTAAATTTCTTTAAATCTTTGCCACAGTAAACCAGTAAGTTTTTCACAGCACTTATGCACCAAAAACAATCTTTAAAAAGAATATATGTACAGCTTTTATAGATTTTATCGTGTGTAGATCAAGGAAGTGTTTTAATAAGTGTTGTCAGTGAGTATGAATTATCTATTATTGTTTTTTATTACATCCATAATGACTTAGCTTTTTGCATATTATTCTCTAGCATCATGAAATGTTTACCCAAGCAATAATTTCCCCGAGTCATTTCCAAAATATCTCTGAAAAAAGTAGTAAAAATAAGTTCAATTTCCATGTCGTGAATGAACAAACAGACAAACAAATAAAACCAATAAAAAAACAACCTCAATGATGAAGTAATCAAAATAATGCTTTCTACGACAACGTAAAGGGTAAGGAAGGGGATCTTCATAAGAAAAAAGATACAGATCTTTTTCATAACTAATATTTTCTGTAAATTCAGATCCTTCTCTTAACAGATTAAAGGATACAAATGAGGCGTAACTAAAGTGTTTTGAAATTTAAAAACTATTCGTAAAAGACGAAAGGGCGTATCTATTTCAACCCTCCCTAAGCATAAGAAAGAGTAGAAATTTTGTAATTATATTACACCTAAGGCAAACTACATTCTTTTGAAAAACTCTATGCCAAGTTTATTTTTACTACCTTTGGGATTAAACGAGCAGTTAACAGAAACATTAGCTCAAAAACTTTAGATGGCTCTCCTGAGAAGTGAAAAAACTGAGATAGGCCACTTCGACTTGGTAGTGACGATATATTCAAACAGTATAGGTTTGCTTCTACCACAGACTTAGTAAAATGCAGGGTGGATCATAAAATTTATATTAACTATTGTTAAGGTACCATTATAGTTATATGTGGTTGGGAAAGTTGTATGTTCATAATGGATTTTAACCTGCAACCAGACCAGCACTATAAAGAATTTTAGCCAGATCAAAGAACTTGTTTTGTAGACTATATGGATGATTTGTATTTTTTTTGTATTTTGTAAAAGGTATGAAAAATTTGTCAATTGGCTTCTGCTTTTTGTTTTATACTTATAGTGATCATGTAAATTTTCACTTTACATACAGTATAAGAAATATATTATTTTCAGATATGCAGACATCATTGTGCACAGACTAT
This sequence comes from Macrobrachium rosenbergii, assembly GCF_040412425.1. NCBI lineage: Eukaryota > Metazoa > Arthropoda > Malacostraca > Decapoda > Palaemonidae > Macrobrachium > Macrobrachium rosenbergii. Next base: position 46,531,094 of record NC_089782.1, on the reverse strand, counting down.
TAGCAGTCATCATAGAGGCTGAACGTACATACCCAGAACTTCTTGATCCTAAGAAACTGTCTGATTTGAGCCAGCACATCAACTACCGGCATAAAATGGCTCAGTATGCGGGTAGAGGCTCATCAGAAATTACAGCTATTGTAAGAAGATTGATTGTATTCCTAAATGACCTTTGTGAAAATAGCTTTAAATCACATGCAAATACAATGTTTCAGAAAGTGATATTTCTGCATCGTGACTACGTTTTCATTTAGCTAAATAAGTGCAATTTTAAATTTTCAAATTTATGTAAAATTGATGTTTATTTTTACATGCAATTTCAGGCCTCTTTGAAGGGAAAAGTGTCAGAATTTATGGCTTACGTGTTATTCCTGCATAAGAATGCTATCCAAGTTTTAGTACCTACAATTGGTCAGCAGTTGACTTTGTATTTAGATAACCGACACAAAAGGAAAGAGGAGAAACAGACACCGAAACAAGATGCCATGGATGTTGATGAGGTGCCTGCACCAGAATTTGAATTTAATGAAAAGGTGAGCAATTTGTTTTCATTATCTGTACATTAGACTTTTCATGGATGCAGGAAATGAATTATTTTCAGGAGGGAATGAATTATGTTCAGGATGGTCTTGGGCTGTTAACCCTCTAACGCCGAGCCTCTATTTACGAAAACGTCTCCCGTATGCCGGCGGCGTTCGGGAGTTAGCGCCGAAGCGGAAAAAAAGTTTTTTAAAAAAATCACAGCACGCTTAGTTTTTAAGATTAAGAGTTCATTTTTGGCTCCTTTTTTTGTCATTGCCTGAAGTTTAGTATGCAACCATCAGAAATGAAAAAATATCATTATCATATATAAATATTGAAATATATGACATCGCAAAAAAAATTTTCATATATAATTTTATACAAATCGCGCTGTGAGCAAAACGGTTAAAGCTAACAGGTTATTTTTTTTTCTTTGTATTGTACCCTAATTTGCGATGATTTTGGTATATAACAAATTGTAAAACGATCAAAGCAACACAGAGAAAATATTATCACAAAATGATGCATGATTTTGTAACGCTGGACGTAAAAAATGTTTTTTCAAAAATTCACCATAAATCGAAATATTGTGCTAGAGACTTCCGTTTGTTGAAAAATGAAGCTAATTGATTGAATATTACTAGACTGTAAGTGTTTTAGCTTACAATTGCAGTTTTTTTCGACCATTAAAGTTGAAAGTCGAATTTTTTCTATTTATCGTGATTTATATGAAAATATTTCAAAACTGATAAAAGCTACAACCATGAGTTATTTTCTGTTGTATTGTACATGAAATTGCGCACATTTTTATATATAAAAGTTTACGTAACGACTAATATAAAATGGTGCAAACATTACGACAACGTGTAAAGAATTTCTGAGATGTTTGGCGAGTTACGCGCAAGAGACGTAAGGAAAATGTTTTTTCAAAAATTCACCATAAATCGAAATATTGTGCTAGAGACTTCCAATTTATTGCAAAATGAAGGTAAATGATGAATATTACTAGAATGTAAGAGTTTTAGCTTACAATTGCATTTTTTCGACCATTTCGGTCGAGTTAAAGTTGACGAAGGTTGAAATTTTGGCAGTTATCGTGATTTATGTGAAAATATTTCAAAACTGATAAAAGCTACAACCATGAGCTATTTTCTGTTGTATTCTACATGAAATTGCGCTCATTTTCATATATAAAAGTTTATGTAATGACTAATGTAAAACAATGCAAACATTATGACAACGTGACTAAAGAATTTCTGAGATGTTCGGCCGAGTTACCGCTCGCAGACATAAGGAAAAAGTTTTTTTTTTTTTTCCAGAAATTCACCATAAATCGAAATATTTTGCTAGAGACTTCCAATTTGTTGCAAAATGAAGGTACATTATTGAATATTACAAGAATGTAAGAGTTTTAGCTTATAATTGCGTTTTTTTACCATTTCGGTCGAGTTAAAGTTGACCGAAGGTTGAAATTTTGGCAGTTATCGTGATTTATATGAAAATATTTCAAAACTGATAAAAGCTACAACCATGAGTTATTTTCTGTTGTATTCTACATGAAATTGCACACATTTCCATATATAAAACTTTATGTAACGACTAATATAAAACGGTGCAAACATTACGACAACGTGACTAAAGAATTTCTGGCGCGGACGTAAGGAAAAAGTTTTTTCAAAAATTCACCATAAATCGAAATATTGTGCTAGAGACTTCCAATTTATTGCAAAATGAAGGTAAATGATTGAATATTACTAGAATGTAAGAGATTTAGTTTACAATTGCGTTTTTTTACCATTTCGGTCAAGTCAAAGTTGACCGAAGGTTGAAATTTTGGCAGTTATCGTGGTTTATATGAAAATATTTCCAAACTGATAAAAGCTACAACCATGGGTTTTATTTTGCTGTATTTTACATGAAATTGCACACATTTTCATATATAAAACTTTATGTAACGGCTAATATAAGACAGTGCAAAAATTATGACAAAATGACAAAAGAATTTCTGAAATTTTCGGCCGAGTTACTGCGCGGGCGTAAGGAAAAAGTTTTTTTCAAAAATTCACCATAAATCGAAATATTGTGCTAGAGACTTCCAATTTGTTGCAAAATGAAGGTAAATGATTGAATATTACTATAATGTAAGAGTTTTAGCTTACAATTGCATTTTTCGACCATTTCGGTTGAGTCAAAGTTGACCGAAGGTTGAAATTTTTTGTAGTCAACGTACGGTACTTCCACTCGGCACCCAACAGACAATTTTAGTCGACGTATGATACGTCCAGTCGGCGTTTAAGGGTTAATACAATTCTGTAATATGTATGCCTTGCTTTTATGTCAGAACTGTTATTCATCATATTTTACATGCTGGTTTTTATTTTCAAGTGTACTCACAAAGATTGATTTTTTGAAAAGGTACGACAAGCAACATTATACTGACTTGGAATGTGACTAGAAAAGAGGAAATTCATAAGTGTGAACCCTTTAAAGTTTGGGCTGTAAGAGTGTTTGACAGGTGAAATGAGGTTTGTCATGGCATTCTTCAAACTAAATTCTATGATTCATAATCATATAAGCCATTAATCTTCTGTTAGTTATGGCTACATGTTTTTTTTATTTTTTCATGTCATATGGTTCTTTCTTATTTAATAGTTCGCCACTTGTCATTAGCAATTTAGTTTGTTTAACTATTTGCATGGTGCTTAGTTTTGAAATTTCATTCTAGATTTGTGAATTTTGTGATTTTAATTTTAATTTGACCCAAAAGAATATATTTTCCTGACTGGTTTAACTCATTCGTGAAAGTAAGTGTTCCTCATGTCTAGAGAAGCAAAGAAATCTTTTTTTGTGCTCAGACAAAGACACTTGTTGAGGTGGCTTTAGTCTGTGATTAGTCTCCAAACTCCCATAGTTATTGGGACAGGGTTAAGATGACTATAGAACCTTAACTTTCCCAGCAGTGCTTTTTTGATGGCTCCCTTCAGCAACATAGAGGAAAATGCCTCGTCAAGGGTATATATCTTGTTACAGTTGGATGGATTAGACTCGTAGGTAACAAGTCTAGTTTGCAGTTGTGATCCTGCATATAGAAAGGGAAGACTGTAGCCTTGAAGGACATCAAGGACCCAAGACTCCAATCCAGTGTCTTTCCAAGCCTAGTAAAACTTCTAAAAGCAGGCAACCACCGGAGGTGATACTGCAGATTTGTACAGGAGACTTATTTTTCACTGTCTAGGCCCTGTGATTTCTCTAGGAACTGCCCATGGCCACTAGAAAAAACTACAAGGTTGTGAGGCATCTTGATGTGGTGAGGAGAGTAAGAAAGTCTTCTCTGGTTTTAGTACAACTGCTGATGTCATGGGATGTAAAATCTGTGGTGCTAATAAGTAGGTCAATGGGAATTTCAAGGTCATGGGACAGATTGGAGGATGTCAAAGTATCCAAGTTGAAAATTGCAGCTATGGTAGCCTCAGGGAGCAGTCAGATTAGTGTCTAAAGGGTCAGAGATCCTGAGCATGCAAAGGTCTGCAACTGTTAGTAAGCCAGAGAGGTCCTTAAATGCCACTTCCCTCTAGCACCATGACATTTGCCAAATAGAAAAGACTGTAGTGAATGTAAAGGACAGGAGTGTGTCCAAGGGAAAGGATGAAATGGCAGATCCTAGCAACATCCTCTGTAAAAGGTGAACCATTGACCAACAGGGCACTGGTAAAGCTCTTGCCAGTTCAACAGGGCCAGTCTTTCCCTACAACACCTCTCATAGATCTCCATCTCCAAAGATGACCCTGGGTAAAGGAGGTGGCTGAGATGGGGAGTCTATCTTTAAATTGTCATATAACCAGATGCTCCAGAGATTTCTCATCCAAGTCTACAAGCAAAACCCTGCTCTTGGCACTGTTGAATCTGGCCCTCTTAGGTGCCTTAGGAGTGCCAGAGATGCTAGGTTTCTTAGTTAAGAAAGTTCTCGTGGAGGAGTCTTGGGAGGAGAAGATAAGTAAAAACTAATAATTGCTCACTCACATATCAGTAATAAGATGATAAAAATCTTAAGCTGGGACATGACAGTAAGTGTAAAATGAGTCACTTCAGAGATTAACATTTAGAACAGAAAATGGAGAACTGAAGTAACCCAGTACTGTGATGCTGCCAAGAACCATTAGCACTTTCCATAGTGCACCATGAAAGCATACTGTTAACAGTACCCTCCGACATGGTGAAATTGAGTTAACAAGGGAGTTTGCATTTGTCTCCATTTCTGTATAATATAACAGAAAAGCACAGGAAATATTTCTAAATATATCATTCCATCCATTTCTCACAACAATACAACCAGTATAATTGACTTTTAATTTATAAATTGGATTCACAACTTTGGTTTCGGATGTTGCGTGTTCTGACTTCTGTACTGCTTAGATGTTTTATGCAATGTAATGTGCCATTATATTTTATTAAATCATCATATAGCACTTTCTGATGTCTTGTGTACATTGTCTTTCATATTAGTAATCAGTGATTTTAATTTTTCTTTACAGGAACTTTATGTCCAGTGTGGAGAACTCGTCATTCGTCCATTTGATGAACTCAGAGTTCAAGCAAGTGTTGATGCTTCAGATGTCCAACATCAGCGTGTTGTGTGCAGGCTTGTAGAACCAGTCATTCCTGGTTTTTCTGTGCCTCCATTAGAAAAGGCAAGTAAGCAAGTTGATAAAGATGAGAAACAGAAAAATAAAGCTGTAGAAGGTCCAAAGGATGAAAAAACAGAAGCAGAAGCAGTTAAAGTTTCTGAAGAAAAAGAAACAAAGAAAAAGAGAGAAACTAAAGATAAAGAAAGAAAGAAAAAGAAAATGAAAAAGTAAGGTTTTGTTTGAATGCATGCACATTTTAAATATTTGTATGTAAAATTATAAAATAAATTCCAAATTAAGTTATCATTTATCCTATTGTAGCAGAAGTACCTATGTACTTAGCATACAAATTTATAAAGGTGGTTTGTAATTCCAGTAACAACTGGCCCCTTTCCATTAAGTAAGCCCAACTTTTTTGGAGAAGCATAAGATAGAAAATCAATCTGAGGATTTACTAATGGCAAGAGACCTTACTGAGTATATTGGAACAGTGAAAGGGCTAGGGGATATGATGGGAAGATGTGGTGGTACAGAGAAAAATTTGTTTGAATAGAACAGAATATAGAATTGAGGCCAAAGGCCAAACTGGGACTTATGAGGTCTTCGCCATTAAATGGATATTGACAGTAAAAAGGTTGGAAAGGTGTAACAAGAGGAAAATGTTGCAGTTGCACTATGAATCTGTTGTTAGGAGAGGGTGGAAAGTAAGATAGAAGAAAAAGAACATGAACAAAGGTACAGTAAAAGGAATTAAAGAGGTTGCTGCTAGGGACACTGCAAAAAACCTTAACTAATGCCTGCAGTGCACTGCATAAGGTGCACTAATGGTACTACCCCCTACGGGGATTAAAGTTGAAGATGGAATCACAAAACATATTATGCAGCAGGAAGTAAATGTCTGTAGATTGTAACTGAATGAAAAAATTCAGGGTTGGGTATAGGACAGGCAGGATTAAGGATAGTTACTGTTTATGAAGAGGGAGGAGGCCCAGAGGCAGATCCCAAGGGGAAATAGGAATGAGAGAACCAAATACAGCAGTTGAGAGCTATTTAATTCTGACCAACTTAACGAAGGAGAAGAAACAATGTAATGGAGAAAGTACTTAGATGAAAATGGAAAAATCAGAGGTTCATGCATAAAGGTAGGAAGTTCAAGAGGACTGGTCATGGGTTGCCAAGTTGCCCAAGGGCAAGAATCTGTCCTGGCATAAGGCTTACTTAATCTAAGTTGATAATGGAGAATGGGAGCTTTATTTAAGTAAACTAGTTGTGGGGTGGTAATGTTAAAAAAAAAAAGTTAAGGCATATCGGTGAGGTTCCCAGAAATTATGATGCCAGGAAAGATGCATTGATAACTCAAATCTTCATCTGCTGCTTAGTAAAACCTGACTTGAAGCTATCGTTGGATTAAAAAAAATAGGAATCAATACATATTGCCAATTTAAAATTTACTATAAGTTGATTGGTACTGTAAGGTGCCCAAAAATAAAACCCCAGGTCTGACAAACCTATAAAAAAATTGTGACTGGTTGGTCCCTCAAATAACAGGATGTTGACCAGTGAGCACTCAGTTGGATGATGCATGACCAATGAGTTCCAACCACAACTGTGCTGGGAGGCTAAGAAAATAACTGATGGTGTTTCTCTGGGTACTGTCCACAGTAGGTCATACTCAAGCTACGTTCCTAAATGAATGTCTGCCTTGGATGGCACTGAATCTGATTGGCTGATATCCTTATTAAGCCCAGTTACAAATACAGGCTGGTGAGGCTGTGGAGGTAATTACAAAACTACTATTGAAGAAGCCATATTCATCCAGTTGTTCAGGTTCCTCACATTCTAATGCCCCTCCTGTGAGCCCAGATAATAACTGGGGTTAAGACCTATGAAGACTTGGGGTCATAACTATGCCAGAACAACAGGCCTTGTATTGCAAGACGTTGCCCTGCCACAAGAAGTGTGGGTATTTTATTGTGGAATGATAACTTAGGTCCTACAATTCTGTACATATATTTCAGATTGCTGTCAAGTCAGAAGTCTCCGTCTCAAACTGAGTGGCATACTAAAGGGGAGTCTGTAGCTACACTACTGGTTGAGAGGGGCAAGACTGATGATGGTGCAACCTCCTGAGGCTTTGGAGATTACAAAGGGCTGGCTGTTGAAGTGCAGGAAGTCTGCAGTCACATCTGAATTTAGCACAAGTAACAGTTTTATTTCCCTCTTACTAAGCTAGAGGGGGAAAATGAATGAGTAGAATTGGGGACTTTTTCCCAGTGTCCAAAATCTCTAAGAGACGAACCTCCACAGTAGGCCTATACAAATGCAACTGAGGGTAGGTGTTGCTCCCACTTCCTTCTACGATCTTCCTTACTCGTGATCAAAAATCAAACTAGTAGAGGCAGCATATCAGGAGTTCTGGATGAACTAGGAACATCCCCCAACAACCAAAGACACCAGCAAATGCCCTCTTTGCTTTCCCTCATTTCTTGCTAAGCCACTTCCACTGTGAAGGAAAATTGTCCCTGCACTCCTTTGAAGGTCAAAGCAGGGCTGCAGGACCTATCCCTTCAGAACAAACAGAAACGGTGAGGATCCATCCACCCACCCACATGAAGAGCCACACATCCTTCGCCCCTTCAATGACCACGTTTTTTGGTCAGACCCATGATGTCAAGACAAACTCCCCATACATACAGAAAAGCAGGGATATTAATTTAGACAGGCAGAATTAAATAGTCATATCTCACTGTAGGTTAAGTGTGCTTCCTGGTCTACAGGCTATTTGTAAAGTCCCAACTCAGCACGTTCTCTGTAGTGAACATCCCGTTTTCTGTGGTGCCTTCACACTGACCTGGGGTCGGCCAGAACATATATTGTCACCTTAATTGTAAATTGTATATTTTATTGTCTTTCCGAATGATCATACTTTATGTACATGTAACAAAGTGTTTACGTTATGTATCAGACATTATTGATCACTATGCCTTCTGTATGGACCTGTCTTGTTTTTGTAGAGAATTAGTTTGACCTCAGGTCACCTGTAAACCTTTGTACCCGTGGTCTCTGCGAAGTACAGTACGCAGATGTCCGCATCCCGCTTTATAAGCAGCTCGCTTCATCAAAAAATTAGCAGTACTTGTCTTCCTGCTCATTATTGCGCACCTCTCTCACAGTGGTGACCCCCGGAGTGGTTCCTGGAAGCCATTAATGGACCCAAACGGCGACTAAGTTTTGACCCAATGAACCCGACCCACACCCCTAACGGACCAAATACGGCGCTCTAACAAAACGTTTGGGCATTTACCGACCCTCGTCGGCAGGTCACCAGTGTCATTAGTGGACCCACTCGGCACGCTCCCAAGTGTGTATTGGCGCGAGTGTTCCCTCACACTCGAAGTGAGAGCACGGAAGGAGCATGGACGCGGACATTCCCAACCACGTACAAATTACCGCGAACTTCTCGGAGGCAGACGTCTCCCTCATGCAACCCCCTCCCGCGTGCACCTAAACGCTGGTACCTGCACCCCACGCGATGACCCCCCTGATGGACCAACCAAAGGCGGCCCTTACCAACATTTGGCCCCCATTGGAGAAACACTTTTGGCAAGCAGCTGATCACCCAAGGGCTGCCCACCATGATTCTCCACAAGCACACTTGGGTGAATAGTCAGCTGTTTGGCCAAAAGTGTTTCGCCAAGGGTGGGGGGCAAGTGTCCCACCAACATTTGTCCCACTTGGAGAAACACTTTTGGCAAGCAGCTGGTCACCCAAAGGCTGCCCACCATGCTTCTTCAGAAGCACTCTTGGTTGAACAGTCAGTTATTTGGCCAAAAGTGATTTCCCGGGGGGGTGGGGCGGACCTCCAGGAGGTGGAAACCGGGCTGGTCACCCTCTGCCGTATATCAGAGAATATAAAAAGTAATTTCCACTTGTGAATTGCGTCTGCTTTTGAAGAAACAACCATGTGTGTGTGTGTGTGTGTATGTGTATGTATGTATGTACACAGGGAGCATATGTATGTATGTACACAGGGAGCAGGAGCAGGAACAAACATGGCGAAGTATTACAATTTATTCCGACGCTTTTCGCATTCAGCTGAATGCATCCTCAGGGTTCTGTATACAATAAATAATGACCAATATAATTATATGAATTTGCAAGTTGTCCAAAATAATTTATACACTAATTAAAATGAAATGGTCTGTTTTTCATAAGGAAATTACCTTTCCTTTATCATACTTTACCGATAACTGCTTTCCTACCAAGCTCGTCAACAGCATTATTTACAAGATTCTTAATAAAGTTTTGCACTAGAGCTAATAAAATTAATGTTCTAAGCTTCCCTTTTGATGCCCGATTCCCATATTTGCACGATGATTCCTTTAGAATTGAATTCACTAACATTGTACACAGATACTTAGGTGCATTAAATGTCAAACTTATTCCTATTAATCCACTCACAATTGGCTCCCTGTTTCGATGTAAAGATCGTTTATGCCCCCTCATGTCCTCTGGTGTAGTATACAAATATTCTTGTCCCAGATGTAGTCTGGGAACTTAGGTAGGTTCGCAGAGACTGCCACAAGGGAGTTAGTTTCCATACTGTGAACGTAGCAAAAAATGTAAAGTTCCCATTAAATATGACGATTTCGTTATTGTGGGTCAAAACTCCAGCCCAAGTGGAATATTGATCCTCGAGAGTCTTTTGATCAAACAATTTTTTCCGCAGTTGAACACCCAATCCACCTCCATGCCCTTGTACCTTTCTTAACTTGTTTTTGTGTACATTCTTTTAGTTTCTGTTCATCTCTTACCATGGTAGGTCGAACCCCAGTGCTCCTCAAATATTTCTTAACTCTGTAGTTTTTTTGTGTATTTTTATCTGAACTTGTAATCAGACCGTCTCAAACCTGCATTCCTGGAGGAGGACGTTGGAGGCGGTCCCCAAAGCTTCCCGGAGGATGTGGCAACCCCTCGGACAGCAGGAAAACGGCGTGGGCGTCCCCGGAAAACCCAGAAACCAGACAGTAAGGCACCCCAACAGACAGCTCCAGAGGGCGCCGGGGAAGGCGACCACCCTCTCCAGTTGACATCGGGAAAGCGGGGCCCCCTTCGTCGCCCCAGCAGATACCTGCTGTGATCAGACGTTACCCACGTCTTGGTGGGGGGGGGGCGCCGGGGGCGGGGGGAGAGTATTGTAAAGTCCCAGCTCAACGCGTTCTCTGTAGTGAACACCCCGTTTTCTGCGGTGCCTTCACATCGACCTGGGGTCGGCCAGAACATATATCACTATAATTGTAAATTGTGTATTTTATTGTCTTTCCGAATGATCATGCTTTATGTACATGTAACGAAGTATTTACGTTATGTATCAGACATTATTGATCACTATGTCTTCTGTATGGACCTGTCCTGTTTTTGTAGAGAATTAGTTTGACCTCATGTCACCTGTAAATCTCTGTAGTCGGGATCTCTGCGAAGTACGCAGACGCCCGCATCCCGCTTTATAAGCAGCTCGCTTCTTCGATAAATTTTTACGGGCTGCTCTGGGAGCAAGAGCCCGTGCTGGCACAAGGCCAGCTAAATCTAAAACAACTAACAACAATCGATAAATTAGCAGTACTTGTCTTCCTGCCCATTATTTCGCACCTCCCTCACATATTGTCTAAAATTTAGGTAATGCTCTAGGCTAACTGAAATTCTAGCTGACATTTAATTTAATATCAGAATTGGTAGAATGATGGCATTTTTTTTTTATAAAAGATATACGGATTAAGTGAATAAAAAGTTATTTATGCGCAAGACCATTGTTATTTTTGTGAAACCCTTTGTTCCTTAAGTTCTTGGACATTGGCCAAAATTGAAAGGTGATGTGAGACTTCCCGCTTTCGCAAACTGTTCCAGTTTAACATTGGCTGCCGTGTTTGTAATATGTACCCCCGCAGAACTTAAGCGATAAATTTTATGTGCAAGGTGTAAAACGACTCTTTAGCCATCGCTTCCACTGTTAAACACCTCGACAAACTTTGGCTGAAAGAGCAGATTACTAGGATTGGGGATGAGACAAGAGAAAATGGTGTCCTTTAGGCCTAGCTGTATATCACCCAACAGCAAGGTAAGGAATGTAGGCTACGTGCAAGGGCAGGGCGTGATTAGAAGAATACATTTACTGTATTTCAATTTTTATGACCTACAGATGCTTTGGATCAGGTTACTTGAACAGATGTTTGGAAAATATGCATTGTTTGTCACGAAAATAACTAGGCCTAGTGTCATAATTCGCTTGAACATGGGTTCTAGGTTCTGCTAGGTCTTCCGTAATTTACATATATGTTGGTTTAGATAGGACTCATATCAGTAATTTGTCATTTGATACTAGACCTACTCGAAACAAGACCATAAAGATTGTTTCGAATGTCGAGGTAATGGGAAACTTATACTAGTTGTATGTTGTGTTTGCTATCGAAAACTGGACCCGAGGTTCCACATAGACCGATGGGGTGAACAAAATTTAACAAGGGAATGTAAAGGCCCATGCATAAATTAATAATATCCAGTGGAATTACGCACTGTTCAGATATTTTTTTAAGAATTCATAGATACTAATAATAATGTAGAGAACACACACGATTTGAAAAATTACAATCAGTATTGATAAGCTGTATTGACATGGCGATCTTACACAGGATTAGACAGGCTGAAAGAATTGATTAATAGTGTGACATTGTTGCCAGAAGTTTATTAATGAAATTTTATACTTAAAAATATAGCCTAATTGTGAGATTTAGAGGATATTTAAAGTCTGCAAGGGCAATATAATTTTGTAATACTTAAATGAATCGTCAAAATAGTTTTTATTACATAATTGCAATTATAAAGTCGCTAAAGTACAGGCTGGGCAACATTGATGAAAATTATTAGTGACTATTTAACTTTTCTATCTTTTAATGCATGGAACTGCCCGTGCATTTGTGTGTGTGTGTGTGTGTGTGTGTGTGTGTGTGTGTGTGTGTGTGTGTGTGTAAGCCGAACATCTCCAGAACGGGAGAGCAGAATATGCTAAAAGTTAGGAGATACATTCATTGCATGGCCCCCTGGAAATTATTAACTTTTACGTGAAATTGGCCGAGAGTTGTGAAGGTTTCTGTGGCCACAAACCATCAACTCGAATCAGATATCACCCAGATGTTTACCATTTCGATGAAGACACTTGATAAATTTAACTGTAAATTTTCTTAAAATTCTGTTCTATCAATTTTGAGATGTTCTGATGACACAAACACGGGTGAACATGTTTTTCCAACTTTGTTGGCTTGTGTTGTTTATCATTGTTTACAGACAGATTTTAAACGTTCATTTTATAAATGAAACAAAAAATAGCTTCGTTTCCCACGTCGCCTTTTTTTTTCCTGAAGTCTTCACCTGGGTAAATTAGCATCTAATAGATCATCCATTCTTAAGCCGTATCTAATGGTCTAATGAAGGCACCTCTCTGCCTAACTTACAGCTGCATTCGTATCAGTTCTTGACGCTTAATAGCCAAGATTCTTTTCAAAGCGTTATGCACACTATTTACATCTGTACTGAGTACATTATCAGGATTCTGAACAGTATCAAGATTTATGCACGTACAGTAGATGGGGTACAAAGTTGTTCGTGTTTTTTTTCACGTCTAGTCAAGGAACGGGCACTTGTGAGCAAATTAACACTGCCTCACAGGATGGAATGTTTGTGAACCGGTTTGAGAATTGCAGTCAAGCCAGTTTTCATTCTAATTTAGTTTAGGTGATTCATAAATTGTTATTGATATTATTTTCATGGCTAGCACCAGAATTACAACCATAATGTTTGTTGATTAGTTAAAATGATCCATGCAGCAGGTGCTCTCCTTTAACAGTTGAAAAGCCCAGCCCAGGGTCGTCCGTCTGGTATTAACCAAGTATTATATGCACCCATTTCTGTATATTAATAAACGATATCTTTGATCCTCGAGGTGCTAGCACTAAACACGGCGTCCCGTTGAGCTTCTGCCATGTTTATACACGTAGGTGGATACATAGTACATACCAGGTTAATATCCACCCTTCTTCCTGTTTTTATAAAGACAAAATTTATTGTCTGGAATGCTTAAGAAAAGACAGAATAAAAACACTAAATAAATTTATTGATATACATGACAATCCTCTGTGGGGTTCATCGTTCACAAAACAAATATGATGTGGTAACGATCGTTTTTTCCTCTGTTTTTTTTTTATAACGAAAATCAGAGCAGAAGAAATTTCTGTTATAACTGAGCATGAATTTATTAAAGAATTAAATGCAAGTAACGAGGCTGAGACAAAAGCAGCTGAACACCACAATTCTGAAGACGTAAAATACTGTGTTTTAAGGTACAGTTCAGTAACATTTCATTTTTACAAAACGCTCACGTTACACCGGTCCTTAAAAGGTTCCTTAAAAGGTTCCTTAAAAGATAGCAAGTCTTAAAAATACACTTACCCTTAATACTCATACAAAACGCTCCGGCTATCATAATAATATAGGCCTATGACTGAAAATTTACCATCTCATCACAGGAAAAGTGGATATTGACATTTTTAACGGTTGGTTATGCAACAGCATGCAAATTACCTCATAATGAAAGCAAGCAGAATTTCCGTTATAGAATATAAAAAGTAATGTTCTTTGGTTTTACGGGAAACAAAAAGCTGTAAAGCATTCATCTGACGGGGACAACCTCTGCGACTGACGAGAAGAGAACTGGACGTGATGACAGAAACCACATAATGTTTCCGATGCAAAACTGACCTGAAAAACAACTGCAAGTTAGACTTACATCCATAAACAACAGAACTTTGACAGGTCTAGTACGGCAAGCTCAGATTTTTTTTTTTTTGTTAGGTTTCAGGATACTGGCGCTATCATATTTTCTGATGCCCTCACCTGGAAGAATAGCTGAAGTTGTGGGTTTGATGAATACAGGTTATACACCTAAGATGCAATTGCTTAGTTAAGACTGATGTATGTGGAATTCATAAGCCCAACTGTATGAAAAAAAAATTTTAAAGCAGAAGTGCAGGGCCAACTCATGAAGACATCTAATTATCACACCACCCATTTGAAGGTCGTGTGTGTGTGTGTGTGTGTGCGCGCGCGTATGGATGTGTGCTGGTAGTGTAAAAAAGCATGTATAAGGTGACTGGCAGACTGCTAGCGAGTTTTTTCTTATAGGACTCATAAGCAGCGAGGTACCATGTTGAATAGGAATTACAACTAAAACACGTAATTAACAAAGGCTGTCTTTTACACTTTTTAATTATGTTTACTAAAAGAGGCAATATAATAAGAACTAATAGCTCTGAAAATATTACAGCTGCTAAATTTGCACACAATATTATGACCAACTGTTCATGCACATCGAAAGGAGACCCTAAACTTGCAAACTAGGCTATACTCAGTCTGTTTTTGACCGTGATAGTAATTACATGATATGGCAATCTGGCACCAAGTTCAATTTCTTTATCAATGAAAACAGAATTTCTCAAGCAATTAGATCGCATATGACACACAGACAGTGACAGAATACAAAATATTTACATTCACATGATTATGATTTTTTTAACCTA
>NC_089782.1:46503821-46511321 GCF_040412425.1 Macrobrachium rosenbergii | reverse complement strand
TACTAAAATGGGTCAGTGGTATTCCTTTACTGCAGTCCTTTAAGACCTAGATATTTCACTGTTCAAAAACTAAAGCCTAATCCCAGTTGTTCAAACGTAGCAACAGGAATCTTACAGAGGGTTACTGCAACTTGAATATCAAAACTTAAACTCAAGTGATAAGAACAAAAGACATTAAGCCTTAGATATTCCTTGCTTAAGAAATTAGACCTCATTTGTTCTTTCGTTGATAATTTTTGCCACTGAAAAGCATTAGAACACAAACAGTACCAGTTGGAAATATTACCTTTCTAACTAGGGCTTTGTTGCAAACCGATGTCAAACATGGGGGCTGCACCTTGGGAGGTCGTAACCGTTTCAGAGAACAGGTACGAAGAAACCTGAAAAAAAAACAGTAATTCCTCCCAATTTTATGTTGTATTGCCAATACCAGATTGATAACACTGATATGTAGTCTTTTATGTAAACTGAGTCACTGTAAAGTCCCTACTTTAGTAAACTTTACCCGGAAAAAAGAGCCCTGCCTATCAGACCTTTTGAAGATAGATAGGAAGATCTCAGAAATGAACAAGATTGAATAAATGGATGCATCGATAAGTTGTAACTAGATGGAGTATAATGATACTGACTAGTGTTCAGTAGCTATAACTTAACTAAGAATCCTGAAAAAATAACACACGGGAAATATTTTTTATATAGCTGTAGCAGTAAATAAGGAGAAAAAAATTTCAACGCAAGAAAAAGAATCAGTCAAGTAGATTAATGCCAAGACTGATAGGGTGGGCAGACTGATGCCTGCATCTAGTCCAGACCCGAAGTAACTGTGGAAGAAGTTGAGAAACTGGGGATTAACCTTCGAGGAAGCACTGGATTGAGAAAGAGCAAGACAGTGACCTGGAGATACCTGGGGCCTGGGGCTTTGTGTCGTATTGCTTTCCGAGAGCTAAGAGAATAAAATGAGTAACGAATCCTGTAGGAAGCAAGAAGAAGATTACCTGACGGGAACAGCTGGACAAGGTTCTCTTGCATGTTCATGAGGGATGGCATCTAATATTGTTGAGTAACCGCCTTCAGAGTCGCTGAGTTCTGCTGCTATGGATGCCAGAACACCTCCCCTTAGTCCTCTCTCTGACTCCTGGACTACGTACGTCTGATGGTATGGACGTGGCATTAGGAGTATTAGAGCATTACAGCATTTGAACGTCAGAGTGCTAGAATATTATCATAGCATGATTCTTATATAGAGCCTACTGGTTAAATCTGTTAATTGAATGTAGTGTAAGAGCCACTATGAAAGCTGAAAACTGAAAGCTCTTAAACTTAGAGGAAATGAATGAATAAACAGATAAGTCTGAGGCATCCATGGCTGTTACATTAACGTATACGTATTGTTGAATCAGTGGTTTCATGTTGTTAAAAGAAGATCCAGTTTTTTTTTTTCAGAAAAACTATTGTCAGGTTGTATTTAGCAGTTCTGCTTAAAATTGGATTACAGGTTGATTCATTATGTATCTAGCAGTTCTATTTGAAATGGACATAGATTCCACTAAATTGCCAATTTTACATTTTATCAATAAAAGACACAGTGAAATTAAGTAAATGCTTTACCTGAAGGACGGGGTCTGTTGTACCAGGAGGCTCAGCGTTTGATGGAAGAGTGAATACTGTCCTTGGCTCCCCTTTCTGTCGACTGCTCTGGGTTGCTTCTTGGTAAGTGGGGAGAGCATTTGGATTGCACAACTGTGAAAATAATAATTCGGAGATCGTAGCTTTGTACTAGAAAAAATTGCTGTTGTATTTATCAAGAAAACTAAATATCAAAGGTCAAGTTATTCAGGCAAACCCAGATTAGCCGGTGACAAGCAAAAAGACCCTCCCAATGGAGCGAGAGAAGAAGGTGATAGCATATACAGTAGTGTCAATCTACGCTTGAATGTGCAGAAAGAACTGGCATACTGAATCTACATATATTAAGAGGACTAAACCACAAGTTGCAGTCTTGCTGTTTGAAGCAGGAAGGGAAATGTTAGGATCTAGTTCCTAGTTTGTGGCTAGATGTTTGTTAGGAACTGACATACCGAATGTGCGATATGCTATTACATCCTGAAACTTTATGCAAATAATAGAGGACTAAAAACTTAGGTAACTGACAGACATACCTGGTCATATGATGGAGGAGGCGAGTGAAGGCAAGGCGGGACGGAGTCATGGGAAGTCAAGTATGTTAATGCCAAGTTGTGAACCCGGGCTTCTCTCTCACTTAAGCTGCTGCCTGGTGTGCCAGTATTGGAGTTTGCCAAATGCTCTAGATTGCTGGTGGAAGTCAAGGGGGTTTAAAAGACACCTGAAACATTCTGGGGGATGAATGGTTTTGTTTAAATGCTGCTGGAAATTTCTGAGGTTATCCAGGATTTCCGTTATGAGGCAGAATCAAAATGCATAGGAAAACCCATAATTTGTGACAGTTAAGATTACCCATTCGGCTTGATATTTTGCTAGATATCCAAGGATCACAGATTTTTACTGTTTACATGCGATAGTCAGTAGTTTCCAGTAATTCAGACGGTGAGTCTGAACAGTGTGATAGTTTCCAGTAAATCAGACAATGAGTCTATGGCCTCTTTTAGGATTCATATACTGGGACTAACTTTAAAATCTTCCACTGATAGTGGTCTGTCTAGGAAGTTTGATTTTCCCTCCTCTTTCTGGCATTTAGAGGTTGCATGAAAGCAGGGTCCTCTGCTATTCGAGTTCAGTCAAAGATCTTTTAAGGCTTTGAGAACTAAATTTTGGCAAATGATATCTCTGCAACTAGGATTTTTTTTTTTTACAAAGTTTGGTATTTTCATATTGTAGTAAACAGATGATTAATGTTCTGCAAACATTAATTGGTGCTACTTTGGTTTGTTATCTACGCGTCACCTCTGAGGTGCTAGTACTAAACATGGCGGAAGCCCAATGAGACGCCGTGTTTAGTACTAGCCCCTCGGGGATCAAAGATATCGTTTATTGATATAACTTGTCGACCACACAATATCGAAATGGGTGTATATAATACTTTGATCCCCGAGGGGCTAGTACTAAACACGGCGTCCCATTGAGCTTCTGCCATGTTTAGTACTAGCACATCGGAGGTGACACGTAGATAACAAGCCAAAGTAGCATCATTAATTTTAGTGCACATCCTGAAAGAGAAGATGAATGTCAAAGAAATCTGATGTGGCATAATTACTTCCTAGATGACTTTTTCGTAATGGAGATTGCTGCAACATCTGTGAAATTAAGCAGTTTTATTCAGTTGTAATTGACGAAAGTATGCCATAAAAATATAAAGTGCAGTGCTACACAAATCAGTAGAAATGCTACAAATTAAGTACAGTGATTGAAAGGAAATTCAACAGCTATGAATGAAATTTCAAGTTTATGCAGTAGGCTATTGCAGCTAATTTAAACGTCACTTGAAGCGAATTTAAACGTGTTAATGCTTAAAATAAATGAAGTAGTACTGACAGTGATTGTTAGATGAAGGTATCATGCTGTAAACGACTCCATTAACGAAAGTGGAAGTGATACTGAAAAAACAGTTAAATTGTTAGAGGCACTCCAGGTTACAACAACTTCATCAAGAAGCCAAGGTAGAGTAACAGCGTGGCCAGAATGGATACTGTCATAGTGTATGCTGAAGTCTTAAGCAGTGTATAAACATGCAAGAAAAACAACAAGGATAATAAAGCCTTCAGTACCTGGAAGCTTCTGATATCCTCAGGGCAAGTGAAGCACTTCTTGACGTGGGTGACGGATGTAATGTGGACGAAGCAGCTGATGTGGATCTCACTATCCTAGTAGTGCTTGGGGAATGACTGTGGTGCACATATGGTGTCCGTGTGACAGACGGGAAAGAGAAAGACAACGAGGAAGAGAGCGAGGATGATGGCAGAGAGGTGTAGATTGAAGGGACTATAGACGTAGTCGGTACGGAAGGGGAAACCGAAGTAGAAATGGAAGAAGCGACTGAGAGTGTAGGTGAGCTGCGTAACCTCCCTACGGAAGTTATTGGAGATGGGTGCCGAGCAAAAGTGACAGCTGGGGATGAGTCTGGGCTGTTACCTCTCATGACCATGGGAGAAAAGCTATAGCTCCTCTCGGCAGCTGAAATCCCGTGTTCGGGTGTGTAGTTGTGCTGCAGAATGACCGAACTCCTCGAGACCTGCGACGAATTTGGCGGAATTCTGTAAGCGTGATCTTGTGGGACAAAACCTGGTCTGGTTGATGACAGATTGCTCGGTGGTGTACCAGCCACAGATGCAACAGGGTCAAAGAAGACGAGCGTTCTCGACTCTGGTGATGACAGGGACTCGTTTGGTCGGAGGGACCCTGCCAGTCCCATCATGTCTGCGGACATGGAGGGTGCCGAGGAGGAAAAGCAGGG
Organism: Macrobrachium rosenbergii; assembly: GCF_040412425.1. Classification (NCBI taxonomy): domain Eukaryota; kingdom Metazoa; phylum Arthropoda; class Malacostraca; order Decapoda; family Palaemonidae; genus Macrobrachium; species Macrobrachium rosenbergii. The sequence goes on along the minus strand of NC_089782.1, from coordinate 46,506,892 downwards.
CTGAGGGGCTCCTATGGTGCGATACACTGACGGCCTTGGAGGAGTCTTGCCACAGTACTGGGCCTCAGCTCCACAGAGCGTCCCGTGGCCGACCCCTTGACCGTCGTCGGCAGGCATTTTGACTGAAAATGGAAATATCAATAAAACACAAGAAACTAACATGTAGATCACGAAAAATATCAGATAGTTGAATACAGGAAATCTGAGTGTCCATTTCCTGTCATTCAGTTTTAAATAAGTGTATCATTTGACCTGATGATTGCTACGGAATAATTGTTCCTGAGGGGTAATTTTCACATAAATTATAAATTTTCTACATATAACTTGCATTCAAGAAAAAAAATGTCAGTGGATTTCATTGATTCCATGACAGAAACATCTCGGAAAATTTTTATCTAAACCGGTGGTTCTCAGCCTTTTTTAGCCAATGCACTCTCTCACCATATGTCAGAATGTCATACCCCCATTTCCTTTCCAGAATTGTCTGCCTCAAAACATGCATTTCAAATATATGGAAGAAAATACTAACACAAACATACAAGCTAGCGAAGAGAAAGCCCAGCGTGGCCTTTCAGTAGTGCAGACCGATGCACACTGCGTTTCTGTGGTCACAATTCCCCCTTGAAACTGAAATTCCCCCATAATTGAGAACCAATGATCTAGACCAAAAAGGTCCCCAAATGTATTTTACTGGACTCGAGAATTTTAAAACCAACATGAAAAGCAGCCATCAATGTAGGTCAACTATTTCTTAAAGTGTTACAGAAATATACAGTACAAATCTGCTTGTTTTAAATGCTTATGCGAGTTTATCTGCTTTTGAATTTATTAACTGTTGATTAGATATTAGATCATCTGCATGGCAAAACTGGAAAAATGAGTTGTTTGTTTTTACTCTTTCTGTATGTCAAGAAATTAGCAAACTGTTTGTAGAGGAGTAGATACGTTGAGGTCTGAAGACGCGAGTCGGTGACAAGGGAAAGTGAAGTGATAGAAGTAGGAATACTGTTAAAGAATAGCAGACAATTTACAAAAGAAAAATCGGACTATGGAAAGCATTTTAAGAATACATAGGGAGTTTGGCTTATAGATTCACGTATTGTGAACGAACTAGACTGGACCAAGAACAAGGACAAAAAATTTTTCGCAGTCCCCAAAAAAGAGACTGGAAAGAAATTTGGAATTGTATGTTGAATCGCGGAATAGGTCTGCTAGAAAACCTTAATAATGCGATACTTCACATTTGTTTTCAATAGTTTTCTAGGTATGAGGTTGGACGGTGTATTTTGATGCTGGTGGTAGCTCAGCCAACAGCCTTAGGTTATGCTAGCACGTAAATTTTGAAAATGCTGCCATTCCACTGCATTAGTAGACCGTCGTTAAGAATGCAGTGAAACTGGGACTCCTTCCAGACTACAAAGACTTTGCTGTGTATCATTTGCTAATCCAGTTATGGTTGATTTGCTTATCAGTCATCATCTATCTTCGTTGACTGTTTCTCATGTTGCTCCTATTTACTCTCTGTTATTTTATATATATATATATATATATATATATATATATATATATATATATATATATATATATTTATATATATATATATATATATATATATATATATATATATTTATATATATATATATATATATATATATATATATATATATATATATATATATATATATATATATATATATATATATATATATATATATATATATATATATATATATATATATATATATATGACTTGGTTGCAGTGCCTCGTCTTTCAATTGAAAGACCCTGGGTTCGATCCTGATGTGAGTCAGAAATTTATATATATACATATATGTGTGTGTGTATGTGTGTGCGTGTGTTGTTTGTGTACTCGAATGTGTTCATGAAGTAACCGATAAATAAATTTTCATTTGCTTAGAGATTACTGGTGAGAAGCTCAACATAAAACTGAACGTGGCTTTATTCTTAGGAGACATCTGGCGAATGATGCCTGATTTACACACAAAGAAGCTGTGACAACAATCAGAGCAAGACTGCAGAAAATGCTACAACGAATGAAACTATTAAAGAAGTCAAAGAATGTAATATGTAAAAGTGGTGGCTGTTAAGGAAAGGAAGAGAGTTGATAACTAAGTGAATCAGTCGAGAGGGCTGAGGTTCATCAACGTGCCTCGCTGTCCAACTTCTCAGTTCCAAAGGTCCTTTATTCCTCACACCGTAGGACTGTGGAACCTTCTCCCTGAGGATGTTGTGTAACTGGAACTTCAAAAGTTCAAGCGAAGATGCAATGCATTGCTGCACTAATGCTATTCTTTCATTTGAATACATTTTTATGTATTTGTTAATCTATTAATTCGTTTTTCTTTGTACTAAGTGAGATCTTTTCTTTCTGTATTTCCCTTTACCTTCTCTTACTTCCTCCTAATGAACACCATATTCTTTGGAAGCTTGAATTTCAAGTCAGTGGCCCCTGCGGCCTTGTTCCATATGAATAGGGTTCACCTGAATAATAATAATAATAATAATAATAATAATAATAATAATAATAATAATAATAATAATAATAATAAGACAAGATTCCATCGTGTAAGGGCAAGACTGAAAAAAAAAAATTGAAACCAGAAAATTTTATTCTTCCATGTATTCAATACTGTTCTCCATTTTCGTGTTCAGCAGCTGACTTTTGTCAGTGTTTGATAGAAACAATTCCATTAGATTTCCTATTCAGGGAATAATCTCTCGCACCATACATGCTTCATGAATTTGTCATAATTCTGACCATCTTTTGAATTCAGATCATCTCAAAATATCCAACACGTCTTACTAGATATGCATATAATTTTAAGTTTTGTCTTTTCAGTTGTGAGGTTGAATGCCACACAGATTTCGCGAAGTTTTATTTCAGCTGTGACCAGATTATGGAAAAAAAATCCCCCTAGACATGGAGCCGAATTGTAATAACATCAGAATTTCGAAATGGGTGCAAATTATGTTTATTTGAGATTATATACATCTCATTTCACAGCTTGGAATTATAGCTTTTATCAGGTATTTCTCTTGTATTATAATAA
>NC_089782.1:46491321-46501321 GCF_040412425.1 Macrobrachium rosenbergii | reverse complement strand
GCGACGTTAGTCTCCTCACCCAAGGCAGTCTGGACCCACTGACCTATTTTCCGTCCCTAACATCTTTTTTAATCTCTCCTTGGCAGCAGCCTGCTGTGTCAATCCCTGCACTGGGACTTACCTTCAGCAGATCTTTAATTAAGCTCCTGTAGGTGGGCCAAGTTTTTTCCTAGGCAGAACTCCCAAACGGTCGTTTTGCATCTTGCTTTCGCCCTTTTCTGTCACTCCATGGATTTTCTGCTTCTTTGCAACGTCCCTCGGTGATTGAAGATCGACCACGACCTCCACAGGACCACCAGTCTATGTGAAACACATCCCTGCTGTAAGGTAAGGTAGCAGACGACCCTGGCTGCCCTCTGCTCGCACGAAGAAACGATGTCGTTCGAAAGATTCGTCTTCGGGGCTGGAAACTTCTCCGCTCACTTTGAACAGACTTTGTTTGTTTTCACGGCTTTATGGCTTGCTTACCCGTCCCAGTTTCATTGACTTTTAAGCTGGGGTAAGGCTTATTTTTGAAATCACGCTGACATTATTGGAACAACCCCAGGGAAAACAGGCTCTTTCCGGAAACATCAGCTGTATCATGAATGGGTCGAACTCATTTTCATTGACTAGAATTTTCGTTTTCTTTGTTTGCCTTGTAGCGTAGACTGTTATGGATATTTCGCAAGTCTCTTAGTCTGGTGTCTTTTACATTGTTTATTGATGAGGATTGTAGGGGAATCACAACAAAAGCAGAATATTTCTATAAGCCTGTGGCTTATTATTTCCGTAACCTTTGATGTGATCTGTTTCCTCATAAATAGAAATGGATGGATTTGATTTTGTTTTTATAAAAGTCCGCGGTCAGTTTGCCTCGGAGCGTGTATTGATTTGTTAAGCGTTCAACATTTACCGCTCAGGTTAGTGAATTAAATTTCATGAGGTTCACCTTCATTCGGGATACGTTTTATTTTAATTCACTTTGTGAGAACTTTGATGAATTTGGGTTAATTTACTCTTATTTTTTGAAATGCAGATGAAAATCTAAGTACATTTTGTAGTCAGCAATGTTGACTAAGTTTAAACTAAATTAATTTGATCATAGAATTGATATCAGTGGAGTAATTATATTGAGCGCTAGGACCAGTGAGGTCATTCAGCGCTGAAAGGGAAATTGACAGTAAAAGGTTTGAAAGGCGTAACAGGAGTACAACCTCGCAGTTGCACTATGATTCTGTTGTTAGGAGAGGGTGGAAAGTAAGATGGAAGAAAGAGAATATGAAAGGAGGTACGGTAAAAGGAACGAAAGGGGTTGCAGCAAGGGGCCGAAGGCACGCTGCAAAGACTCTTAAGTAATGCCTACAGTGCACCGCATAAGGTGCACTGACGGCAATACCCTCCTTCGGGGGAATAATTATATTGAAAATTTCATTGATTCCATCTTTTCATCCTAGGAATGGATCTATCTCGATCGATCAGTTCAGTTGATTATTTGGTCAATAACGAAAAAAATCAAGACAGTTTAGTTTATATGTTCGTTAATTCTTGTAAAAGTACTACAAAGGGTTGTCTTTTTATTGTTTTATAAAATACAAAGATTCAGCTAATTATATAGTAAACACCTTGATGACGATTTTATGCAGCGTTGCTTTTGATAATAATTTTCCTCGGAATAATTCTTCACTACGAATAGAGGGGTTCATACTAGAGAATTCATTTAAAGATTTATGACAGATATTCTCCATAATCGAAGCTTTCGATCAGTCGTTATTCTAAGTGCTATTCCTATTTTCATCCTTGATATTATGGTTACTATTACTTTTTAATTTTTGTGCCCCAGTGTCCCATTGCCGCTCGCACGAGAATGCCAGGTTTGTTACAAGTTTCACTGGCCTTTGCTGTCTCACAAGGCAGAAGCTCCTTCGTTTTGGGACCAAAGGTTGCCACTCCCGTCGGCCTCTGCATGATAAAACGATGGTTATTTTGTTGCCATATAAAACACAGAGGCATTTTGCCTATGTAGATTGGGGAAAGGTGACCATTTACAAAAAATACGTATAATAAAAGATTTTTGTTTAAGTCGGTATAAACACACGTTACAGATGACTCTTGCATATATATATATATATATATATATATATATATATATATATATATATATATATATATATATATATATATATATATATATATATATATATATATATATATATATATATATATAGAGAGAGAGAGAGAGAGAGAGAGAGAGAGAGTGCGGGGGGCGGTGGCGGGGGGGAGAAACCTAGTCCATCAGCCTAGGAAACCAGGAGGCAGTTTGTAATCGAACAGTAATAGGTCGTTCCAGTAGAGGCGTAGGATTTCTTTCTTCAGTTCTAGAGGGACATCACGATAGCGCCTGTGAAAAGAAGTTTATTATTGTTAATATTATTATTATTATTATTATTATTATTATTATTATTAGGAACAGGCTTCCACGGAGTTGAATGAACATATTTAAAAAAACAAAAAGGGAAGAAAACAGATTACAGAACAATCAAATAACAAATTAATGGAGGTAATAAGCAAAAAGGTATACACATACACACACTCACACACATACACACACACGCACATATATATATATATATATATATATATATATATATATATATATATATATATATATATATATATATATATATATATATATATATATATATAGATATAGATAGATATATACATGCTGTACAGTATATGTAAATATATGGAGAGATAGATTTATAGATAGATAGGTAGACCGCTATATATATATATCAGTATATTCCAGAAAAAGCAATGCAGTATTGTAAAACGCCATTAAAGCAGTAGTCCACCCTCTCAAACTCTAAAACTGGAAAGGGGGAAATAATTACGCAAGATTTGGGTTTATCTGCTTTAATATTTAATGTGGCCAGAATAGTCGGGTAGGTCAAGGTCATGATGAGGTCGTAGGTTACTAGAAATACTAAGCGGGTCGTCTTTCTTTCTCTCTCACTTTACGTGTGTATGTATGTTATGTATGTAGCCTATGTATGTGCGTCTTTCTCCCTAACTTTACATATGTAGGTATGTATGTCTCTCCCTAACTTTACGTATGTATGTATGTGCAGTATGTATGTGCATCTTTATTTCTTCCTCACTTTACGTGTGTGTATGTACGCATGTAGCCTATGTAGGTGCGGTTTTCTTTCTCCCTCACTTTATGTATGTATGTATATATGTATGTATGTTGCCTATGTATGTACGTCTTTCTTTCTCCCTCACTTTAAGTGTTTATGTATGTATGTAGCCTATGTATGTACGTCTTTTTTCTCTCTCACTTGTGAATGTATGTCTCCTATGTATGTATGTATGTCTTTCTTTCTCCTTCTCTTTACATGTGTATGTACTGTTTGTATGTAGCCTTTGTATGTGCGTCTTCTTTTTGCCTCACTTTACGTGTGTATGTATATATGTATGTATGCATGTAGCCTACATATGTATGTCTTTCTTTCTCCTTCACTTTACGTGTGTATTTATGTATGTATGTATATATGTAGCCTTTGTACTGTATGTACGTCTTTCTTTCTCCCTCACTTTACGTATGTATGTATGTATGTATGTATGTATGTATGTATGTATGTATGTATGTATGTATGTCTTTCCTTCTCCCTCACTTTACGTGTGTATGTATGTATGTATATATTTAGCCAATGTATGTACGTCTTTCTTTCTCCCTCACTTTACGTGTGTATGTATGTATGTAGTCTTTATATGTATGTCTTTCTTTTTCCCTCACTACGTGCGTATGTATATATGTATGTGCGTCTTTCTTCCTCCCTCACTTTGCGTGCGAATGCATTTATGCATGTAGCCTGTGTAGCGGATCGTCTTTCTTTCTCCCTCACTTTGCGCCTGTATGTAAGTATGTATGTAGCCTTCGTATGTGCGTCTTTTTTTGAGGAATGCTCTAAATTGCTATGCAGTAAAACGTTATGTCCTTTTTATTCATCAGTAAGAAGTTGTCATAAGTTTTCCTTCATTAATTACGTGGTATTTTTTCATGATTTTATCCTCAGTGTCATAATAAAACTAGCTGATTCGGTTGGTTGCTTAGAGTCCGCAGGTCCACACCTAGCCTGTTATTGACTTCAAAACCCCATTGTCCCTTATGGATCGCCCCATTGTGCAAAGGCTTGTCCTGGCATAAGGCCGGCTTAAGTCAGTACCAGACTACAGAAATGGCTTTATTCCAGCATGAAACTCGTTCAGCCAAGAAGTTTCTGAATTCTCTTCCTTCCTCCTTTTTTCTGTATAGGCTATATATATGCACATGTGTGTGTTTGTGTATAAGTATATATAATCTTTCATGCTGTTGTAACATTGCACACAGGGTGTGTTCAACGCACTGCTGTTGGGTCTTGAGTGTAGGTGCGAAAAGCAGCTATGTTGTGTAAGTTTTCTGCTCAAAGGGATCATCCTAAATGCACTAGCTCAGTTGTGAATGTGGCTGTGGCTTTCGTCTTGTTTTATTTTCAGTGAATGACAAAACATATATATATATATATATATATATATATATATATATATATATATATATATATATATATATATATATATATATATATATATATAAATCTGCGCATTAACGCACCCAATGTCAGTCCACGGACTCTCCACCGACCGTTCCTTGTTTTTCTTAATGGAGGGCTCGGAGGGAATGTCGAGCTTACGGAACACGTAGTTGAGGTCCTCAGTCATGGTTTCGAGTTTCACCACGAAGTTGTAATGCAGGAGACACGGGGAGCAGAGCCAGTCGATCGGCTTCCTGAAAGAGAGAAGTGGCAACTTCGTCATGAGAATCATTCCTTCAGAAGTAGGGGTATCAGGATCTGAACTTGGAATAAGATTGAAGACCGGCATTTAATTACCGTTCCTTCAGATGCAGGTGCTTAAGGATCTGAACTTACATTAAGAATGAAGACAGCAAATAATTACCGTTCCTTCAGATGTAGGAGTAGAAGGATCTGAACTTAGAATAAGATTGAAGACCAGCATTTAATTATCGTTAATTCAGATGCAGGCGTTTAAGGATCTGAACTTACAATAAGAATGAAGACAGCAAATAATTACCGTTCCCTCAGATGTAGGAGTAGAAGGATCTGAACTTAGAATAAGATTGAAGACCAGCATTTAATTATCGTTCCTTCAGATGTTGGCGTAGAAGGATCTGAACTTACAATAAAAATGAAGACCAGCAGATAATTACCGTTCCTTCAGATGTAGGCGGAGAAGGATCTGAACTTAGAATAAGATTGAAGACCAGCAGACAATTAGCGTTCCTTCAGATATATGTGTATAAGGATCTGAACTTACAATAAGAATGAAGACCAGAAGATAATTATCGTTCCTTCAGATGTAGGAGTAGACGGATCTGAACTTACAATAAGATTGAAGACCAGCAGATAATTATCGTTCCTTCAGATGTAGGCGTAGAAGGATCTGAACTTACAATAAGATTGAAGACCAGCAGATAATTATTGTTCCTTCAGATGTTGGCGTAGAAGGATCTGAACTTACAATAAGAATGAAGACAGCAAATAATTACCGTTCCTTCAGATGTAGGAGTAGAAGGATCTGAACTTAGAATAATATTGAAGACCAGCATTTAATTGTCGTTCCTTCAGATGTTGACGTAGAAGGATCTGAACTTACAATAAGAATGAAGACCAGCAGATAATTACCGTTCCTTCAGATGTAGGCGGAGAAGGACCTGAACTTAGAATAAGATTGATGACCAGCAGACAATTATCGCTCCTTCAGATGTATGTGTATAAGGATCTGAACTTACAATAAGAATGAAGACCAGCAGATAATTATCGTTCCTTCAGATGTAGGAGTAGAAGGATCTGAACTTACAATAAGATTGAAGACCAGCATTTAATTACCATTCCTTCAGATGTTGGCATAGAAGGATCTGAACTTACAATAAGAACGAAGACCAGCAGATAATTACCGTTCCTTCAGATGTAGGCGGAGAAGGATCTGAACTTACAATAAGAACGAAGACCAGCAGATAATTATCATTCCTTCAGATGTAGGCGTAGAAGGATCTGAACTTACAATAAGATTGAAGACCAGCATTTAATTATCATTCTCTCAGATGTAGGTGTATAAGGATCTGAACCTAGAATAAGAATGAAGACCAGCAGATAATTATCGTTCCTTCAGATGTAGGCGTAGAAGGATCTGAACTTAGAATAAGATTGAAGGCCAACATTTAATTATCATTCCCTCAGATGTAGGTGTATAAGGATCTGAACTTACAATAAGAATGAAGACCAGCGTGTACGGTAATTATCGTGCCTTCAGATGTTGTCGTAGAAGGATATGGACTTAAAATAAGAATGAAGACCAGCAGATAATATAATTTCTGTTTTTGTTTTGCATTTATTTCTGATTTTTGGGGCTAAAGAAAAGTCCAGTGCACATTTGATAGAGGATAAGAATTAGGGCTAATTTTTGGCTAAAGTTTGCTGAGTGCAAATATAAATTTGTAAAAAATAAACGAGTTTTTTTTTTGCCTTTTGTTTTTATTTTGGGTAAACGAATTTACGATCCACGTTTGATTTAGAATTAGAATTAGATGAACTTAGTTTCGTTGAGCGAAAATATAAATTTGTAAAAACTGTATTTATAATTTTTCTGTTGATTTTGTTTTGAGAAAAGAAAATTCCGATGGGTGTTTTTTTTTATTGAGGATTAGAATTAGATCCATTGTGTGACTAAAATTAGTTGAATTATTAGATAAATTATTAGGTAGATTATAAATTATTAGGTAGATTATATAAATTAAGACCTGCCCAAATCCTCATTTATATTTGTGTTCAATGCAAAAACTCTTGACGTGTCGTTGAGACATTACACATTGCGTTTGGTATATGATTTGGCGAAATGGTTGTAACAGATATCTGTTAGTGAAAAAACACTGAAAACTCTAGCTTTGATTCAGTTTTTGTAGTTATTAAATATACTTTTATGGAAGTTCTTTTAAAATGGCAGATAGACAGCTGGAACTTTATTTGATTAAGCCATAAAGGAACTAAACAAATTATACTCACTTGAGAAATACTTGTTGAACACGAATAGATGGCACAGTTTACGTTACATCCATTAGCTATAGTGGTAAATGTGCTTTGTATCCTATTTGTGCCTCCTTTTGTTTTAAAACCCATTTAAAGCAGCCATAAATTCACAACTTGAAATTCCAATTTCCATTTGGTAAATGACCCACATATTTAATGTGTTTGGCTATTTTAGGCAAGACTGTCCCTTCCTAAAAGGTCATTTACACACATTTCTCGACAGGCCATGAAATTTTATGTTCCATTTACAGAGTTTGTAATTCTAATGTGCACGTATGTTTATATGCATGAAGCCTCAGCAAAGTGAGTCAAATATATGTTTTGACTTGGGCCAGCTTTTGAAAGATATTTAAGTATTTTATTCCATTAGCACACACATTTCAAGGGCGCCGGGTAAACAATTTTTTCTGCACATTTACTTAGGTAAGAATTTTGCAGAATTCTGTAAGTAAGAGTTTGTAAAATAGTTGTTTCTCTTTGGGCAACTACTAAAGTTTGTAAAATAGTGGTTTCTCTTTGGGCAACCATCGAAGTTTGTAAAATAGTTGTCTCTATTTGGGCAACTATCAAAGTGTGTAAAATAATTGTTTTTCTTTGGGCAACTATCAAAGTTTGTAAAATAGTTGTTTCTCTTTGGGCAACTATCAAAGTTTGTAAAATAGTTTGTCTCTTTGGGCAACTATCAAAGTTTGTAAAATAGTTGTTTCTCTTTGGGCAACTATCAAAGTTTGTAAAATAGTTGTTTCTCTTTGGGCAAGTGTCAAAGTTTGTAAAATGGTTGTTTCTCTTTGGGCAACTATCAAAGTTTGTAAAATAGTTGTTTCTGTTTGGACAACTATCAAAGTTTGTAAAATAGTTGTTTCTGTTTGGGCAAGTGTCAAAGTTTGTAAAATAGTTGTTTCTCTTTGGGCAACTGTCAAAGTTCGTAAAATAGTTGTTTCTCTTTGGGCAGCTATTAAAGTTTGGAAAATAGTCGTTTCTCTTTGGGCAACTGTCAAAGTTTGTAAAATAGTTGTTTCTCTTTGGGCAAGTGTCAAAGTTTGTAAAATAGTTGTTTCTCTTTGGGCAGCTATCAAAGTTTGTAAAATAGTTGTTTCTCTCTGGGCAACTATCAAAGTTTGTAAAATAGTTGTTTCTCTTTGGGCAACTATCAAAGTTTGTAAAATGCATGTTTCAGCTTTGGCAGCTTTTCGTTACATTAACTTGTTGCAAACTTTAGGACGACTTGTATGAGCGGCAGTGAGTCACAGTGAGGACCGACAGTCCCGAGACTGAGTCACTTGACTTCTTACCGATTACCCACACCCACTCCGATGATTACTCACTTTTGACTGATTGCCGCTCTTACCAGACTACTACGATTTTTTTTGCAGGTTTCTAAGCATTGATTTGTTTTGTGATGCGGTTGCAAGCCTCACATTCATGACTCACCAGTGGTTATCGACGATGTTATGCTGATGCGTGTAGACGACGTGCCGTAGAAACATCGGGAAGGTGAGGACGAAATGCCCTCCCAACCTTTTGTGGACTTTCATCAGCAGAGATGTCGAGTACCTAAGATAAGATGAAATAATAAAAAAATAGCAAAAATAAGATGATGAAAAGTGATCGATAGGAAAGAAAAATAGCAGAAGGGAAAATGAACAAGTCGGATACCTGAGCAGAGAGAATTCTAAGTTAGAATGGAAAATAAAAAGTAAAAACAATGAAGTCTTAAGTTAAGAGGAGAGTAAATCGAATTAAATGTGGAGGCGGTGCGTCGGATACCTGGCCAGAAAGAGAGAAAAAAGTTAAAATTAACACCTGAAAAAAAAAAAATGAAAAGCGAAACACTGGATACCAGAGCAAAGGATAAATAGAAAAAAATGTAATTAAAGAGAAAACAGAACTTTGGATACGCGAGCGAATGGAAAAATAAACTAAAAGGGAAATATTAGAACGAGGCGCAGAATGACGTGGACCCTTGTATCTGCGTCACGGGAGAACGAATTAAAACTGAGAAAATGATGAAAATTCCAAGTGTGAATTCTAGTGTTATTGTAGGGTACCTGTATCATCGTGTCAAATTTAAGCAGGGCCATTTGCATATACTTGATATTCATGACATTAATGGACATGAGGCTGTTATCAATCATCATACCTCTGTCTGAAGATATTTTTCTTGTTTGAAAAAGAGATTTATGTTTTGTATTTTATTGACATTTATATATATATATATATATATATATATATATATATATATATATATATATATATATATATATATATATATATATATATATATATATATATATATATATATATATATATATATATATATATATATATATAGTCTACAAAATACAGAACATTGAAGGCAGTTGCTATAAAACCCAATAGACAGCGGCAAACAAGGGGGGAAAGACAATTCCTCATTCCTTTCAAAGTACTTTATTCAGCTGACGTTTCAAGACATATCAGTCCCATTTTTCAAAGCTATAAAATAAGGGAACAAACACTAAAAACAGACTCAGGTTAAAAACAGAAAAGTTTAACATAAACAATTACAAATACTGAAGTACGATAGGAAGGAACAAAGTTTCCTAAAGAGCGCTGAAGGCAAAGACCGAGTGACAATCAAAGTCCGGTTCGGCTTCAACAGAAACTCACGAGAGATATAAAGGTGTTGACGTGGATTGAGTATTTAGTTGGGGAACAAGCTGCTTAATGAGAAGTGATTCCGAAATTGCTAGTTGGTGGTCACTCGGAGCTCTGCCTATGATTTTAAAATCTTTGTAGTTAATATCATATTTGCATTTCTTTGCCTGATCTCGTATACAGGAGAATTCGGAATTTGAGTCTTATACCGGTTCCATAACTCTCGCCTCGATGAG
>NC_089782.1:46471321-46486321 GCF_040412425.1 Macrobrachium rosenbergii | reverse complement strand
AGTTGGTATATACATTTTTAATGTGATTGAAAATACAGTAACAAGCGTTTTATCCAGGTGAATAGTTGACCATTCGTTGTATTGTATTATTCCTAACAAAAAAATTGAATGACAATCTTTAGGGTGTAGTACCAGACCCTAGTCTAACACAATCTTAATCCAAAATTTGTATCCAGGCCTTGGCGCAGTTTCTAAAATAAACGCTTGGCACCTCACTGATCTGTTTCCAGTAATTATCAGTACCCCTTTAACTGAAGAAATATATTGCTACTGTGTTTGAAACGATTTGGAGCAAGCTTGTAGGCATTACTTAAGGTCCTTTGCAGAGTCCCTAGCTGCAGCCGTTTTCATTCCTTTTACTGTACCTCCATTCATATTCTCTTTCTAACCTCTTACTTTCCACCCTCTCCTAACAGTTGATTTATAGTGCAACTGCGAGGTTTTCCTCCTGTTACACCTTTCAGACCTTTTTAATATCAATTTCTGTTTCAGCTCTGAATGACCTCATAGGTCCTAGCGCTTGGCCTTTGGCCTAAATTCTATATTCTATTCTAAAAGTCTGGTTGCGGAGACATTCAAATTATACATCATTTTCTCAAAATTCAGCTTCTAATTCTTGTGTAAGAAATATTTTTCGAACCCAAACAAGAAATGGTCCACGTATTTTTTTTTGGTGGGAGCTGATGGTCCATGACCTGAAACAAGTTGAGAACCACAGGATTAGAGGGTGATGTATATTGCAAGCTTTTATTGCATAAAGTAAAATGTTAATTGTTGCTTTTCTTTTTCAGATCTCTTCAGATCGAGTTGACTCGGTTTGATAAGCTGCCCTTGGACCCGAGATCACAGAGTTTGAACGACAAGAAACTACAAGTCAAAGCGCATATCTCAACTACAGTAAGTATGAGATCATCAGTTCAGCTACAAGGACCCTGTATAGGGTAGGTGTTGCCTCACAGGCATGATCTCTGGGTATGAGTGTAGCAGTGATCATTGCCGTGTCTTCTAGGCCCACCTCTGTTAGGGGAAACATATATATATATATATATATATATATATATATATATATATATATATATATATATATATATATATATATATGGATGGATGTATGTATGTATATATGTGTGTGTGTGTATGTGCCACAATAACTCTGAAACGCATTGAGCAATATCAGCCAAACTTGGTATACATATGACTTACGACCTGGAAAAGAATACTGTTGGGGAAAGACATCAATGGCACCAAGGGGGTTGGGGTTGGGAGAGAGAGAGAGAGAGAGAGAGAGAGAGAGAGAGAGAGAGAGAGAGAGAGAGAGTAGAGGGGGTGTTTGGGAGAAGAAAGAGGGAAAGAGACAGGGAGGGTTGGAGAGAGAGAGGGACGGAGAGAGTGAAAGAAAGAATGAGAGGGAGAGAAAGTGTGTGAGAGAGAGAGAGGGTGTTAGGGAGAAGAAAGAGGGAAAGAGACAGGGAGGGTTGGAGAGAGAGGGAAGTGAGGAAGAGAGAGAGAGAGAGAGAGAGAGAGAGAGAGAGAGGAGGGAGGAGAGGAGAGAGAGAGTAGAGGGGTGGTAGGGAGGAGAGAGATAGAGGGAGAGAAAGTTTATCGGTTGTCATTCAGAGTTATCCCTGGCAGCGCTGAGTTGGTCAGCTAGTATATATATATAATATATATAATATATACATATTTGTACATATATATATATATATATATATATATATATATATATATATATATATATATATATATATACTCTGTATATATATTCACCCATATATTTAGATAAGACCACAGGAAAAATAAAATAAAAAAGTACTAAACGCATCCGTATTATTTCAGCACACTCTCAACACATTTTCGAGGTACATTGGTACAGTGGCCTTAGCTGAATATATTGTCAAACACACACATACATATGTACAGTATATGTACAGTATATATATATATATATATATATATATATATATATATATATATATATATATATATATATATATATATATATATATATATATATATATATATATATATATATGTGTTACAGGAACAGAATCAACACTTTTTGAAAGTGTACGTAGCGTAATCCTAGCGATCTTCTTCAGGAAAAAGACGTGAAAAGATTCGACCCATGATAACACTCACATTTTTTTTCCCTCTCTCTCTCTCTCTCTCTCTCTCTCTCTCTCTCTCTCTCTCTCTCTCTCTCTCTCCCGAATCTCTCTCTCTCATCGTTTTCCGAAGCTCATCCACCCGACCTCTCTCATTCTCACAAGGCAATTAAATGGACTATTTAAAGAAACACAATCGTTTCTACAAAAATAGGTTTATTATTCAAATAACCCAACAAGAAATGAATAAAACAAAGCAAAGATTAAAATGCATAATAAATGAATTATCGAGTCAGATAACTAAACTCTAAACTGCAAACACTTCTGATTAAAGAAGTCTCATTATGGCTAATAGCCTGGAAATCCCCAAAATCACACATACTCACAAATCATAACTAAAAGTCATGTAAAAAAAAACAGTCTACCACAATTCCACATGTTATTCCAACAAGTCCACAGACATCTGTCGAAAGAATTAAACATGATAGAAAACTCCCAAAAATACATGAAATGCAAAACATAATAATGGAAAGTGTAAAATGCATAGCCAAGATATGGCAAACGTAACATAACAAAATAATAATATAAAAGAGGTATGAATATTCATATTAAATTTCCCACACCAGTTCAAAAGTTCATAATGATTAGAAAGTCATGGTAAAAATCACAAGTTCAATTTTCTCCCATAAAAACAGAGATTTGAGACTCTACCTTATCTGCTGATTTTCAAAGCCTGGAACGACTCCAAAGCTATGACTGGACAACTGCAGTTCTATCACGTTAATGAATGATCAAACTCACTTTTAGGGCAGATTTTGGCATAATCTAGATCAAAGTAACGCACGTACTCACGAATATACATAACGCTCCGGAGATCACCTGACCGCCAATATTGCTGAGCTTCTCGCGCGGAGAGCTGAGGAATCAAACTATTTGCTGAATACAAAGATTTTGCAACTGACGGCTCGGTCAGTACCATCTCGCTCCAAAAATTCTTTCATCACACCTTAAAGCATTGAAGCTATGAAATGCATATATGTGTTCTTTAAATATATATTTAAATATATATATATATATATATATATATATATATATATATATATATATATATATATATATATATGTGTGTGTGTGTGTGTGTGTGTGTGTGTGTGTGTGTGTGTGTGTAACAAATTGACTTTTCAGGCTTGTCTTTTAACAACTTTTTTACATAAATTTTTTAGTGCGTCAACTTTACCTTATTAGCCAGGCATGTCACAGTCTTCTGCTTGAAGAAGATGCCGATTTTATTCGACTTGATCATTTTGAAGGACTGTCTACTAACGTCTGCCCTTTGACACTTCTCTTCCATGAACTTCTGACGGCGGGAAAACCTCTCCTCCGGTGTTCCTGGTTCCTCGTTCCAGTGGCTGTTTCCCACAGCGCTCATGAAGTCAATGTCTCTGTTTTCTTTGATTTTTGCCATTTTAATTTCGTTTCCTTTTCCCCCGTCCACACTTTCGCCGTTTTTCCCTGCTTTTTCTCTTGTCTCGTTCCGTTCCTGTTGTTTCTCCAAATCTGATTTCTGTTTGTGTTCCTCCATCTGGTTTCCCTTATCCTGATTTGTGTCATTTGCCTCTGCCTTTTCTCCTTTCTCGTTTCGTTCCCCTCGTTCCTCCAAGTCCAGTTTCTGTTGGTCCTCCTCCATCTTGTTTCCCTTATCCTGACTTTTGTTATTCTCCTCTGCCTTTTCTTCTTTCTCGTTCTGTTCCTCCAAGTCCAGTATCTTTTGGTCTTCCTGGGTCTGATTTGAAAGTCCACCTCCAACGGTTGTCACTTCCCAGACGCACAGAGGTAACACAATGGCCACTAACAAACAAAAAAACAATTTGGGTTTCGGTAGTTTGAACTTCTTTAGAAATGACACCATATCCACGTCTTGTCAATAAATTTGAGTTTCAGGTGGTTTTCAGATTCACTTCACTGAAGAAAAGAAGAGACATGTCTTTTGTTAGTTATTATTTCGATCAAGTGTTTTCTGGTTCAGTTCACATGGCATTTCGGTTGAAATTCACGTCTCCTTATAACAAGATTAATATGAAGAAATATGCAGAAACCTCAGTAAGATGCTTATATATATATATATATATATATATATATATATATATATATATATATATATATATATATATATATATATATATATATATATATATATATATATATATATATATATATATATATATATATATATATATATGTGTGTGTGTGTGTGTGTGTGTGTGTGTGTAATGTACATTCAGTGAATATGGTTATCTCCTTTTTTTAATGTTCTCGGATATTTCGAATATCTGATGTAAATGTTAATGATCTGTCATCTGTCATGTGATTATATAATGATAATTTCATTCATAATTAATTAATCACTGATTATAAGAATATAGTTACGTCAGACATTAAAAAACATTTGTTCACACAAATGATAAGTGTAGCCAGAACTATCAGCGCTAACCTGCGCTCACTCCCGATTACGTCGACGAAGTCATCCGCTGTGACATACGTAGTGTGTTTTCGTCGTAAAAATGAGCCCGTGTTATTTAACAAGTCTTTTTCACGTGTAACGTCATTAGTCAGTTTATCGTGAAAGCTATATCACAGAGTAATGCAGTTCAAACAACGTATGCAGTCAGCCATAAATTTGTTGTTAGTGAGCAGTGTTCTGGCGTCTTGTACGTTCAGGTTTTGTTTATTACACTTATTGGTGACATACGTTTGCAGGCATGCGTGATCCCGTAAAAACATTTATTGTAATAAATGAATTTTATAACAACTCCAAGGCCACTTCTCCCTATCGATTTTTTTTTAAATAACGTGTTTCTAATTAGGAAACCATTGTGCTTATTAATCCCAAGAAGAAACGCGTTGCACCGATAAACAGAAAATCCAAATCAGGAAATCAAATCATTTACGCGTCTTAATGATGATCATCAAAATACTGAGCTCTTGATACTTGGTCTTTCATTTCCAACATTTTTATGAATACGTCTTCTTTTTTCTCTGCATCTTTTCCCACTTCTATGTGGGGGTCGATGTTTCTGACGGCTTTCCTCCACCTGGCTCTGTCAAACCCATCGTCCTCTGACAATTGTTTATCTCTCAAATCTTCTTTAACTACATCCATCCACCTTCTTAGCTTCTTGAGTCTTCCTCTCGCTCTCCCCCAGGCACCTCCATCTGCACCACTCTCCTCCCTACATACGGTATGTCTCATCCCTTCTCACCACATGGCCATACCACTGCAGTCTTCTTTCCTGGGCCTTCTTTGATAATTCTAGGACTTTAGTGGTTCCTCTTATTCTTTCATTTTTGATCCTGTCCATTTTTGTTACTCCACACATCTACCTGAGCATTTTCATCTCTATCACATCCAATTTCTTCTCTTGCACTCTCTCTACCGGCCATGTTTCTTCTCCATGCATCAAAGCTGGTCTCACTCCTGTCTTACACACTCTTCCTTTAACCTTTACATTGATTCTGCGGTCGCACAAGACACCTGACATCTTTCTCCGATTTTTCCATCCAGTCTGCACTCTGTATGTTATTTCTACATCCAAATTTCCATCATCAGCCACTGTTGAACCAAGATACTTAAATTTTTCTACTAGGTTCAACCTTGTCCCTTCCAAAATTTTTCTACTAGGTTCAACCTTGTCCCTTCCATACTAATCTCGGAGTCTTGATCTTCATTAAAACTTAGGTATTCAGTCTTCTTCTTCCTACTGATCTTTAACCCTCTGTCTTCCAGTACCTTCCTCCAATGCTCTAGTTTTGACTCCACTGCCCCGCTGCTGGTGCTGCATAACAATGTCATCAGCAAACAACATGCACCAGGGGGATTGAACTCTTATTCCTTGAGATAGCACATCTGTTATCAGGTCAAAAAGATATGGACTTAAAGCAGATCCCTGATGTAAGACAACTCGAAGTGGTATCCGTGCAGTTAACCCAACACTGCTTCTAACCTGCGTTTTTGTTCCTTCATACATTTTTATGAATATGTAATATTATCAAAATTTGCGTATTGATTGTTAGCATGTGTTTATGTTACAGGTTGATTACCTTTGCTGATTGGCCACAGGTATATTATAATGTTATATATACATCGATAGTTGAGTAGACCTAGTTACAATACCATACCATGATGATGCATTAGTTATATATACATATATATAGTATATATAGTTATATATATATATATATATATATATGTATATATATGTATATGTGTCTATGTATGCATATATGTGTGTTTATATAAATAATATATATTGTATATATATACATATATGTATGCATATATATGTGTTTATATAAATGTATATATTGTATATATATACATATATGTATGTATGTATATATGTATTGCAAACTTTCCAGGCTTTTGCTAACAGTAAAGTTGGTCCCACTGAAATTAAACGACGCACGCGCAGTATATATCACACAACTAAAGAGTTTGTTTGTAATTTAATACACAAATTTATAATCACTATATCCAGTTTTCCTTCAAGAAATCACCAACACAGACCGAGCCTTAGTCTAATGCGTATGGCACGACAGTCGGTTAGTAACTGAGGTGATCTGTGTCGACCAAAATAACAAACCCAATATTTTCTCTTTTTTTGCTAAGTGCACATTGAATATTCGTAGAAATTCAAAACACTTTTCTCTTTGTAGAAGAGTTCACCTTCGACACATTCTGCAAAAAAATAGTTTATTATTGTTTTCATTACTGCAAATGAAATAAACATTACTTCTGCTGAGTGACGTGTCCACATCAAGTTAATCACATCGAGGGGAATTTCAGAAATTCATTTAAATTTTCGTATATAATATAGTCTGTTGGCCACGCACACCTGCTCCAGGGCGACATGGCCAGACAGATGTGTGACTTCAACATAATAATTGACTCCCGGAGAGCAGAAATTAAAGAGCTGACATTTGGTTACAGTAAAATGACAGAAAACTCCCAACACTCTCTGTTGTTTTATTTTCAAAAATAAAATTTTAATTTTTGTTTACGCAGTATTTTTCAGCATTCCTTGAAGGAATAGAAGTGTCAGAATGGTAGAACTACACATCTTAGTTCATTTATTTTAGTCTGCCATATTAGTTTATGCCCCTTAGGGGGGTAGTACCGTCAGTGCACCTCGTGCGGTGCACTGTAGGGATTACTTAAGGTTCTTTGCAGCGTGGCTTCGGCCCCTAGCTGCAACCCCTTTCGTTCCTTTCACTGTACCTCCTTTCATATTCTCTCTCTTCCATCTTACTTTCCACCCTTTCCTAACAATTGATTTTACTGTCAATTTCCGTTTCAGCGCTGAATAACCTCATAGGTCCCAGTGCTTGGCCTCTGGCCTAAATTCTATATTCAATTCAATTCAGTTCATATTAGTTTATGCACTCAGGTGGGTTTCAGGCCCTGATAAAAGTGGAGGCCTAACAGGCCCTGTGGACAATTCCTACCGTCCATTCTTTTTGCCGTTACCAGGACCCACTGGCTGTTAATGAGACTCGTAGCCACCCTTAGCTACCTGATGTGAGTGACAGCGCTAAATGATGAAGCCCTGTCAAAATCAGCTTTCGCACCATGATGAGTGTGCATGTGATTAAGCTTCATCTGCTGAGCGCTTGGTGTTGGATGATTTCATAGAGGCCAGAATGAGTTCATTGCAGAGTGTGATGGCGGTGTCGGCATTCGATTGAGCGAACTGTCCGAAACTCTTCCCGAGGCTTCAGTGGAATTTCGAAAAGGTATCGTTCCATATAGGCGTGTCTTTCCAACACCTACTTAGGTGAGTTAGATGTTTAATTAGATCTAATTCTAATTCCTTGCATACTTGGGTGAGCTTGATGTTAAATTAAAAGGGGAGTTAAATGTTACATTAGATGTGATTCTAATTTCTTGCATACTTAGGTGAGCTTGATGTTAAATTTAAAGGGGAGTCAGATGTTGAATTAGATGTAATTCTAATTTCTTGCATACTTAGGTGAGCTTGATGTTAAATTTAAAGGGGAGTTAGATGTTAAATTAGATTTAATTCTAATTCTTTGCATATTTAGATGAGCTTGATGTTAAATTGGAAGGGGAGTTAGATGTTACATTAGATTTAATTCTAATTCCTTGCATACTTAGGTGAGCTTGATGTTAAATTTAAAGGTGAGTTAGGTGTTAAATTAGATTTAATTCTAATTCCTTGCATGCTTAGGTGAGCTTGATGTTAAATTGGAAGGGGAGTTAGATGTTACATTAGATTTAATTCTAATTCCTTGCATACTTAGGTGAGCTTGATGTTAAATTGGAAGGGGAGTTAGATGTTAAACTAGATTTAATTCTAATTCCTTGCATACTTAGATGAGCTTGATGTTAAATTGGAAGGGGAGTTAGATGTTACATTAAGTGTAATTCTAATTTCTTGCATACTTAAATGAGCTTGATGTTAAATTTAAAGGGGAGTTAGATGTTAAATTAGATTTAATTATAATTCCTTTCATACTTAGGTGAGCTTGATGTTAAGTTAGAAGGGGCGTTAGATGTTTAATTAGATTTAATTCTAATTCCTTGCATACTTAGGTGAGCTTGATGTTAAATTTAAAGGTGAGTTAGGTGTTAAATTAGATTTAATTCTAATTCCTTGCATACATAGGTGAGCTTGATATTAAATTTAAAGGAGATTTAGGTCTTAAATTAGATTTAATTCTAATTCCTTTCATACTTAGGTGAGCTTGATGTAAAATTAGAAGGGGAGTTAGATGTTACACTAGATTTAATTCTAATTCCTTGCATACTTAGGCGAGCTTGGTGTTAGATATAAAGGTGAGTTAGGTGTTAAATTAGATGTAATTCTAATTCCTTGCATACTTAGGTGAGCTTGATGTTAAATTAGAAGGGGAGTTAGATGTTACATTGGATGTAATTCTAATTTCTTGCATACTTAGGTGAGCTTGATGTTAAATTTGAAGGGGAGCTAGCTGTTACATTAGATGTAATTCTAATTCCTTGCATACTTCGGTGAGCTTGATGTTAAGTTAGAAGGGGAGCTAGATGTTACATTAGATTTAATTCTAATTCCTTGCATTCTTAGGTGTGCTTGATGTTAAATTTAAAAGGGAGTTAGATGTTGAATTAGATTTAATTCTAATTCCTTGCATATGTAGGTGAGCTTGATGGTAGATGTAAAGGTGAGTTAGATGTTACATTGGATTTAATTCTAATTTCTTGCATACTTAGGTGAGCTTGATGTTAAATTAGAAGGGGAGTTAGATGTTACACTAGATTTAATCCTAATTCCTTGCATACTTAGGCGAGCTTGATGTTAGATATAAAAGTGAGTTAGATGCTACATTAGATTTAATTCTGATTCCTTGCATACTTAGGTGAACCTGGTGTTAAATTTCAAGGGGAGCTAGATGTTACATTAGATTTAATTGTAATTCCTTTCATACTTAGGTGAGCTTGATGTTAAATTTGAAGGGGAGCTAGATGTTACATTAGATGTAATTCTAATTTCTTGCATACTTAGGTGAGCTTGATGTTAAATTTGAATGGGAGCTAGATGTTCCATTAGATTTAATTCTAATTCCTTGCATGCTTAGGTGAGTTTGATGTTAAATTAGAAGGGTAGTCAGATGTTAAATTAGATTTAATTCTGATTCCTTACATACTTAGGAGAGCTTGATGTTAAATTAAATGGGGACCCATGTGTTAAATTAGATTTCATTCTGATGCCTTGCATACTTTTGTGTGCATGATGTTAAATTAGATGGGGAGTTAGAAGTTAAATTAGATTTAATTCTAATTCCTTGCTTACTTAGGTGAGCTTGATGTTAAATTAGAAGGGAAGCTAGATGTTAAATTAGATTTAATTCTCATTCCTTGCATACTTAAGTGCAACGATGACTACATTGCTGTTGCAACTTTAGTTTACGGAAACCAATCAATCAGTTCTTAATCTCTCCACTTTGGCAGTGTTTCCAGATCCTTGTCAATACTCTTTGCAGATAAGCGGTTGCATTTAACGTAATCTACATCGCGAACACGTCGAAGATCGGAATATTCCTCCGGAATTCCTGATTACAACTTGCCCATAATTCCTTTATAGGAAACACCTTATCCCGGATGTGAGGGACAGCTGTCAGTGAATAGAGTTCACTTAACACCTTCGGCTAAATATTTCTAAGCAATTTGTTTTATGTTATCGTGAAACCAAACACTCGGTTTTTCGTATCCATTTCGCTTAAACGTGTTTGGCTTCTCCTTTTCGGCAGTCTCTTCTATGGGGACCAGAAGTCGTTGTTGTTTTCTATATTTGCACTCCAAAATGCATAACAAAGGCAAGTATCGCTAACGCGCTGTCGCAAGGAATTATACTGGACACGGTCTGTTCGATACTATTGGAAGCATCTGGGGTGATACAAGATTAAAACGCGAACCTTGCAAATGCAAAAATCTATATATATATATAAATATATATATATATATATATATATATATATATATATATATATATATATATATATATATATATATATATAATGTGTATATATGTATGTATACAGTGTGTGGTTGTTGTAGAATAGCTAGATTTGAATTCTTACATAAAGGAAATATACATACCTGTGCGCACAGACGCACACACACTCACACTGTGCCAAGTGATACAACCCTTGCCTCACCACCTAGAGCCCTGAGGTCGGTCTCAGGCGTGTGTGTGTGTGTGCATGTATGTGTATGTCTGTCTGTATGTATGTATATATGTATGTACTGTATTATGAGCGCTAGTATTAGATATGCGGCTGAAATGAATCCGGTTGCAAAGCTTTAATTAAAACTCAGTGAGTCTACTTTGTATTGCAACTACCTCGCACTTCTTCTCGAACTCCCCTTTTCCACACTCTCAGACACTGAATGGCTGAAAGTGTCCCAGTGCTTGTCTTTATTACCTAAAAATTTCACAATTCATTCCTTCATTCTTGGTCACCCCTGGGCAACGTGTAATAACTGCAAGTCTGTTTTGCGTAGCATGAAGCTCCACTGAAGCTACAGTATACTGGCTGCAGCACATTGGCTGACGGAGGTGGGTCCATCAGAAGGGGAGCTGGACAGCTGAAGGCTACTACTGGTCTGCATAGCTTTATCCCACTGACTTGATCTAGCAAGGGTCCCCAAACCTTTCAGACCATCGACCCACTCGTGGAAATCTTATTCCCCTGTCGACCCCAAGGCATATATAAAAAAAATGAATTAATAATGATAATTCAGTAGATGTGTATAGATGTTGCACGACTACAATGCTAGTGATAGATAAGATAGTTAATACATTTATCAGGTATTTAAAAAATAGAGCATATGAGTAAGGAAAATTCAAACCATTTCTGTGAAAGCAGTAATTACAACGGTCCATTGCCGTGTGATTCCAAGTAAGGATAAATTATTTTAACAATATTATTATCATGATGATGTTTCACTAAAGTTCAAATAGAATACAAAATAAATAGACAATAAAAAACTAATTATTTATAAATGGAAAATTTTATGAGTAAGTTGTATTCTGTGTGTTTTTATTTCTTATAGGAATGTCAGTATTCGACCCCAAAAGTTTAAGCGACCCCCCTTTGACCCCCAGCCATTTATCGACTCCTTGAATAGTCCCATCGACCCCCAGGGGCGATATCGACCACTTTGGATTAGATTAGATTAGAATATATATAATTTAGGCCGAAAGCCAAGCGCTGGGACCTATGAGGTCATTCAGAGCTGAAAGGAAAATTGAGAGTAAAAGGTTACAAAGGTGTAACAGGTGGAAAACCTCGCAGTTGCACTAAGAAGCAGTTGCTAGAAGAGGGTGGAAAGCAAGATGGAAGGAAGAATATGAAAGGAGGTACAGTAAAAGGTTTGAAAGGGGTTGCAGCTAGGAGCCGAAGGGACGCTGCAAAGAACCTTAAGTAATGCCTACAGTGCACCGAGCTTGAGGCATGCGCTCGACCGGCCGCTTCAGTTTGACGGCCATTGGTTCGATCCCTCTGAGCCGCCGATTTGCACACGACGTACACCATAAGCAGTAATGCTCGATGGAGCCATTTATTCATGCATAGTTAGTTTCGTATATTTAACACACACTTAAACTGACCTTGACATGAATAAAGATAGAGCGGAATCGTTTATTAACCACGTCAGCAAAAAGAAATCTTATAAAATGGCCTGATGAACCGGTCGATTAATTTTTTTTGACGCAACCATCGCTTTATATATGAACGAATGACGTTTCCAAATGAATGTGAATTAAATCTAAATGAATGATCACGTCTTACTTTACATTAGTAATGACACACCTACAAAATGAAGCCAGCTGTGAATACATTAGCTCAGCGTTACAGCCTTCTCTTCTTCACTCCTCACTTCTCCACTATTCGCTCTTCCACATTCGTCACCTCTTCAATCTTCCCGTAGGGGGTTAGTTCCGTCAGTGCACCTCATGCGGTGCACTGTAGGCATTACTGAAGGTTCTTTGCAGCGTCCCTTCGGCCCCTAGCTGCAACCCCTTTCATTCCTTTTACTGCAACTCTGTTCATATTCTCTTTCTTCCATCTTACTGTCCGCCCTCTCCTAACAGTTGATTCGTAGTGCAACTGCGAGGTTTTCCTCCTGTTACACCTTTCATACCTTTTCACTGTCAATTTCCTTTTCAGCGCTGAATGGCCTCAGTTGCCCCAGTGTTTGGCATTTATGCCTAAAATCTATAAATCAACCAGTCAGTCCTCTCCAGTCTTCATTATTTCGTGTTCCTCTTCTTCTCGCCATTTATCCGTGTTTTCAGTGTTTTTATTTTTCATTTTCTATTTTGGGTTTTTTCTTTTCTGCTCATGCTTATTGTTGACTTTCCTCTTCACCCTTTTGGGTTCTTATCGTTCATCAGCCTTTCCCTGGTTTTATTTTCATCTTAATTCTTCCCTTTTTTTCAGTATTCCTCTTACTAACTGCTCTTCGCAAATACATTTATCATGTATTCCAAAACATCGTTTTTAGTTTCCATATCTTCCCTCTAACCTTAGGCATCCAGCTTTCAACATTTACTTTCATATGTATATATGTATACACACAGACACTATATATATATATATATATATATATATATATATATATATATATATATATATATATATATATATATATATATATATATATATATATATAATTTCTTATCATATAATTTCTTATCAGATACACCGTGACTTTTTTTAATATTCACAAACATTAAGTTACAAATAACGTTTAATATCCTATTTACTCCACTTCGGGAATAATATACCAAAGAGGAATTATAATTGATGAATGGTTCGGTACCTGGGAGATTCGAACCCAACAGAACGGATCGTTCGACATTTCAGTGAAGGTGAGATTCGTCGATCCGTACTGTCGGGTTCGAATCACCCAGGTACCGAATCGGTCATCAATTATAATTCCCCTTCGATGACATTCCGGAAGTACCGTGAACAGGATATTAAATTAAATGATTTAGCTATACGTTTGTGATATATATATATATATATATATATATATATATATATATATATATATATATATACATTATATATATATATATATATATATATATATATATATATATATATATATATATATATATATAATATAAGCTACTAAACGTCCTTTAATATCCAATTCGCTTACCTCGGAAATAATATATTTTCATATATGTTACCGAAGGGGAATTTTTAGTTGATAATAAGTCCACTGTCAACTAAAATTCCTTCGGTAACATATATTAATGAAAATATATTATTTAATTGATATTAAAGGACGCTTTTGATTGTATATGAATCACGGTGATGTGATAAATAGTCATACATTATATATATATACGAGTATATATATATATATATATATATATATATATATATATATATATATATATATATATATATATATATATATATATATATATATATATATATATATATATATGATATACAGTATATATATATAAATATATGTGTGTGAGAGAGAGAGAGAGAGAGAGAGAGAGAAAGAGAGAGATTTTTTTGGGACAGTACGTAACGGCACCTGAAGTTGGAACTTCTGTTTCTACCGTCTCTTGCATTATCGCCATTTTTAACGGCTTAGGAAAGCAAATAAAAACAAGACGAAATCATCTTTGCGGTGCTTTTAATCACTTCCTGATAATTGTAACGTCTTGTGGAACTAATTTCTATATTTCTGCTATGCAAAAAAAAGTTTACCATGGAGCAAAATTTGACATCCAAATAAAACCATAGTCATAGTTGTGTACAGAAATGCAATTTTCAAATATAAAAAGATGCGATACATGCGAGTTGAGGTCCTGCCTGTACCTAGCGGGAACGAAAGTTTTAATCGTACGTCTGGAAGCTCTACAGTGCTGAGGGGTTACGATGCAGATGTACAATAACCTTTGGAGACGCCGAGAGCATACAGTGATTCCACTAATCAATCATAGGTTGGCATATATATATATATATATATATATATATATATATATATATATATATATATATATATATATATATATATATATATATATATATATATATATATATATATATATATATATATATGTATGTATATATGTACAAAGTACAAACAAACTCAAACATTTATTTGTGCACATGCATTTCATTAGGTAACCGCAGTACAAGTTCTTTAAGATTTACTCAAGTATACTGAAAGCATATTCTTGTGGCATGTACTAACATATTTGAAGGCGTGAGTGTGTATCTTTTCTTGTGAGTATGTTATAGTATACAGGTATGACTAGGTATGTATGCAATCGTATGTGTATGTTTCTTTTATTTCGTATGGCAT
>NC_089782.1:46451321-46466321 GCF_040412425.1 Macrobrachium rosenbergii | reverse complement strand
CCTCGTTAGCATTCAGAATTCTGTTTCTGCTTCTGTGTTCCCTGACTCAAACATTACATTCTTGTAGTTTAACTTAAGTTTATTCTTCTTCCTTTTTTTTTTTTCGGGTCGGCCCTGGGCTAGATACGATCCTGGATTCTCCTTTAGCCCCTTGCTCTAGAAATATCCAGAATTTGCATAAAATCAATTTAAACAAAAATTCTCTTATTTGGACGGACATCTTAATATAAGCCAGCATTATTATTATTATTATTATTATTATTATTATTATTATTATTATTATTATTATTATTATTATTATTTGGTTTGTTATTACTTATTTTAAGTTTTATTTGTTCCTAATCGTGTTAACTCTATGCATTCAAACCTATTTTTTCAATATTCATGTTCATTTTCCATTTTCCTTACGTTCCATTCTCTGGAATCTCGCTGATTTCATGGAATTTGGCTTCTTCCATGAGACTGAAAACTCAGTATGAATTGTAATGCAATGTTTATGATAAGAATACTTTTAATACTTTTTTTCTTAAAGTGGTAGGTTACGTATTAAGTTTCCAATATCTATTTGGGGGAATTTTGGAAACTTACTGTTCGACGCGAAGAAGGAAAATTATAATAATTTATTTAGTGCGTAGCTATCATCAGAGACCCTGCCGCAAAGTTTTATTTTATTAGATCTGGAAAATAAAAAAAAGAAAGAAAACTCAAGCATAACTCTTCCCTTATCTTCATGAAAGAATTGAGGCTAAGACTCATATCAGCCTCACTAAAAAAAAAAAAAAAAAGTTAGATTAAAACAAAAAGCCACTTCCAAAAAGTGTATTAGATGACTTTATGGACTTTATCCTTTTCAGTCGAAAAGGATAAAGTCGATCTATTACACTTTTTTTGGAAATGGATTTTTGTTTTAATCTAACTTTTTTTTTGAGTGAGGTTGATAAGAACCTTAGCCTTAATTCTTTCATGAAGATGAGGGAGGAGCCATGCTTGTGTTTTCTTTTTTCTTTTTTATTTTCCAGATCTAATAAAATAAAAGTTTGCGACAGGCTGTCTCTGATGATAGCTACGCACTAAATAGATTATTATAATTTCCGTTCTTCGCGTCGAATAATCAGTTCCCCCTGAAAGGGCGTGGGATAACTTACGTGGAAGTGCAGACTTTTGCACTCTTCTGAGAATTACAAGGCTTTGTTTTTAATTCTTGTAAGTGAATTCACGCAGGCGTATCTTGATATGATTTTACTTTTCGGAAACGCACTTTCGTGGAACAGCGCTCAGAATGATTTTGTTTTGATATTTTTCAGGAGTTACTCGTAAGTTATTTTCTCAGAAGTTATTTAGCTGGGCAGCAATTAAACATTAAACTAAACGAATCCAAAAAGTCTACAGTACCTAGCAAGATTGTATCTCACACTGGATTGAATGAAATAATTAAAACTAATTCGTTATCAGAGAAATGTGTCAGAAAGGTGAACAGTACAGAACATTATTTCAAAGCAGAGCATTTCGTAGATAAGTCGGATACTCGAATTTATTTTTCCATAGAAGATTATTCCAAGGCGGCATTCAACGAACTTATGACAAAAAAATGTGCAAAAAGTTTATAACTGAGCCCCAAATCCTTCCCTACCGGTGATGGCAAATCACTTCTTAATGGAAAAAAAATGAATGGCTCCTTCGAGCACCACTTCTCATAGTATGCGTGCAACTTTGCCGTACCAGCAGGATCGAATATTCAGTAATGTCCCTCTTTGAAACCAACGACACTCACACCAAGGCCTTTGGCGTGCGTTACTAGGAGACAGGACTAGAAACCGCTAATTGCACTGGAGTGTTATTGAGTCCTTGAAGTACAGAAGGTTAGGGATGTCAGATTTCAACACCTGACAGAAGTCAAGAATGACCAGATTCTGATATGGGTTTGATTTATGAAACTGAAGTTATCAAGTCGAATAATTGGGGCACTTAATAGAGTGAAAAGATGGAGTGGGAGTAGTTGGACAAGATGAAGAAATTAGAAAATAAAGGAACTGAACTACCAGGTTCTAAAGGTGGGAGAAAACCCTACAGTTGCGTTAGGTAACAGTTAGAGACGTAGGACAGCAAGATTGAAGAAAGGAAGTGGGAACGGAGGTAAAGTAAATGGCTAAAAAGTGGGTGAAGCTAGCAATGACTACTTTGCACCACGTGAGGTGCACTGATAGCACCCTTCCCCACCCCACTCCCCCTACGGGGACAAAAGATGAGGAATGTCAGAGTTCAACACTGGATAGAGAACAAGAGTGAACAGATTCTGATATGGGCAAGTGAAAAAAAACATAGGAAAAGTGACAAGGAGATGGTATGTATATTTCTGACTCTTCTTAAATTACCTTATTTAATTACTCAGTGATTACTTGTAAACGAAGTCGTTCCTGAAAGATTAAGACAAAATCAAGTAATCTTCCTTAAGTAGGAATACCATTTACTTGAAAATGTTCAGGAAGAATCTTGGTGTAAAACAGCGAATTCCAAGGTACGGTTGCTGGAACCTAATCTTGCCATCTTCGAATGCAAATGGCATCATTTTCTCATAAGATTGGATTCGTTATAGGGAAGGGAACAGTAAAAGATTCAATACACATCAGTGACGTATATTCAGACCCATAAGGTAAATTATATATTCTTGCTTTAACATTGAGATAGTCCGTACAAGACGGCATGAGAGAATGAAGCAGATGTTAGTAATTTCCCAAAATTCCTCTGTGGTATTCCTTGAAAACTAGAGGTATATATGTATATATATATGTATATATATACAATATATATATACTATATACTATACAATATATAGATATATATTATATATGTATATATATATATATATGTGTGTGTGTTTGTGTGCGTGTGTGTATTTGTATACGAGTATTTATTTAGGCCCAGAAATCATTTTGATGAATATACCATATGATTTTTAGATTTTCAATAAGCAAGTGTCAGTGCTAATTAAGAAAACCAAAACTATTTTCAATTAGCAAGTGTCAATGCTAATTAAGAAAAGTAAAAACTATTTAACTTAGATATGATTGTCCGCAATTTTTATTCCATTTCATGTACAAAAAAGAAAAAAAAAATCTTTAAGATATCTGGAGTTCAATACATAACAAAGTACTATATAGAAAAATAACACATTAAGATGTAAATCAGTAACTACAGACATTACTGAGAAAATTTCTCAGGTTTGAAGAAATTCTTGTGAATGTAGCCTACCATTTACACGTAAATTTCGGATAATGAACGCAATAAACTTCTGTAAATATTCGCCAGGTGGAATAATGGGAAATACCTTGTATCCTAATAAGAGAAAATATCCAACAAAGACACGGGAAGAATACTCCCATTTCCATATGCGTCGCAGGGTTTATGTTCGGAATGCTTGTGTGTCATCAGAGAACTACGAGAGCAAAACATGAAAAAAAAAGAAAAAATGTGCGATATCGAAGGGAAATTTGTCCTTCGGTTAAACCGGGCAAAAATAATTTCATGCATATGACAAAGAAGTTCGGGCATAGCCCACACAGGATACTGTTCACAAGGTTGTTCTCACACACACACACACACACATATATATATAGATATATATATATATATATATATATATATATATATATATATATATATATATATATATATATATATATATATATATACACACATAACATATATATATATATATATATATATATATATATATATATATATATATATATATATATATATATATATATATATATATAGGACCTGTCCTCCACTGGCTGTCGGCCTAAGAAACACTTGATCAGCGCCTGCCCTATGAGCCTCCTGAGTCCCAGGAGGACTTTAACTTGATTATATATGTGTGTATATATATATATATATATATATATATATATATATATATATATATATATATACACTTATATATATATATATATACATATGTGTGTTCACATAAACACATGCACAAACACAGTATCACACACATACAAACATATATATATATATATATGTTGCGTGTGCTCCCACGCTTGCATATGTGTGAGAACTCACCGTTAATTCATTTATGCTTTTGCATAATCACTTATACCGAGATAGAAAAAATATCTTTTTTTTTTACCAATTTTATTCAAGGTAGATTACCATCATCCAAAAAGTGAAGTCCATTATTACACTTTTTCTGCAGTGAATGACTTTGTTTTGGGCAGTTATGCCCGTCTCGGTCTCTTTCCCGCTCAAAAATGAATAAATAAATGCCCAGGGTTTGCAAGATGCATAAAACTCCAAATACTATTGTGTCCGAGGAAGGAATGTTAATTCCTATAGTTATGGGAGGGGAATCAATAAGTATATTTTTATCTATATTAAGTATAATTTTATCATTAAGTATATTTTATCTATAAGAGTATATTAATATCGCTAACAAGTGTCTTGTTTTGCAACTATAACAACATTAAGCTTTTAACTTATCCGGCAGTGTTAAAAGATAATTTTATTTATGTAAACTAATAGATACCAACCTTTCTTGCGCAATCTCTCCCAATTAATGCAAACATAGACTTCATTAAATTGTGAACATAATTCGGGTATCGGTATCATTACGAAAAGTACATTATGACACTAAAAAAATGTTCAGTAAATTTAATATACAAAGTAGGGTTATATTAAGAAAAGAGATTCCTTTCCTAGATAGGATAGTCAGCAGTTATCGAATTCTTGATGCTTTACGTTCTCTGTGGCAACGGTTTTGGGCTCTGTTATTGAACTAACATTTACAATGACTAGATTCTTAGAACTAGGGTTCAGCATATTTGAAATCTTTCGCTGGTGTAAAAGTAAACTAGAAGCAATATACTTTTTTCGTTATTTCTTAGATAGCACATAATGAAATATGGTACTATCGACCGTTCTTATGTGGCGACGTTTTATTTGCAAGGAGGTGCAATTAGGCGTTTTCGTATTCCGGTTCAGACATAAACTGGATTTTGTGTCTGAGATATTTTCGTGAAAAACTGTGTGTGTGTCCTCTTGCTTGAGTGTAAGGTAATAAATATTCAGTTTACAACACTCACAAAATATGCTTGGGTAATTATTTCAAACTTCATCTCTCGGCAGCGCCCAGTGTGTACGATACTCTTTCCCAGTGCATTCTACTCGACTTTACTTATTATATAGCCAGGGCTGAGAGGGTTCAGGAGGCATTGTTCATTAACATCCCGCCGTCATGGGAGACAGGTAGGTTCCGTGTTTTTGATATTCATGCACTTTACTTAACACGTTATTTTTCTTTACTTGGTTCGTACAGTGCGTAATGACATTTTATAATTCCCCTGGTAATGTGTTTATTGGTAGTAGCAATTGCTCTTACATGTGTTGCCGCAAGGTGCATATGTTGCACCTTGAGTAAAGTTTAGTGTATGGCTTTACTTCAGTCTTTATGAATAGGTATGCGAATGAAGTAATTTCAGTTTACATATGAATTATCAGTATAAAGTGAGCAAAAAATTTAAGTCACTTATTCGAATTGTATTCATGTTTTTAGTGGATGTAAGTTTGAAAAAAATAGACCAATAGTCTCCTGGTTACATAAGGTTTTACGCCGAAAACGATTCTTTCAGGCACTGGGTGCGCTTGATTTTTGTGAAATCATGCAATCTCTATATGATTATAAATAACCGTTACAAAATGAGAATCAACAATTCCCTTTGGAAGATGTATTGGGCTTTTTTACAAATCCATTTTTGTGAATAGATGTTAGTTTGATGTTACTGGACTAGACCTAAAATTAAATTATTACTCTCCCGGTTGGACTTTATATTGTTTAAATTAGGTTATCAGTTTGAATCCTTCAGTCCAGTAGTAAAAGTTAAAAACACCATGTCTAGAATACATTTATGTTTATGCTCCGAACCCAATTGCCGAAAAATTGAACACATCAACCCTTCGCATAGTACCATTTTTTGTGCTTGGCGGCCGTTGGGCAAATGAGGGAGAAAAAAGGTTTACCTGTTTAGGGTCAGGAGGGTTCATAGATGTTATATAACCTTCCAGTGTCATTGTGTACAGATGCGTCTTCCCGCAGATGTCTTCTCTATTATAGACTTGAGGGATAATCAACATCACGTTTCTAATCAATTGACACTACCACTAGACCTATGAATTATAGGTTTGACGTTAAAACTGTTTTTTTTTTATTCTTTAAAGATTGAACTAAGGCGGAACGATTCTATTTCCAGTTAGTTTAGCGTGCATTTTCTTCAAGAGTTTTATCGTGACGTTACCCCAAAGCCAAGTCAAAGTCCTTCAAAAGAAGGCATCGCTTACCCCATACAAATTTATCGAAGACGTTTCAGCGGTTTCACAAATCTTAATACTGTCAAAATTGTCAACAGTCCTATAACTTTGAAAGCACCGCTGCATGACAATCAAAACTGATAACAGCAGAATTTCATAACTTAATCTTAAATGAATATTTAGGCCTATCTGTTCCGTACGGTACTCACTTGCAGTGAAAGGCTTCAAAGAGAATGCGTCTTTATCATTGTTGTTATTTAGTTGCTGCCACTGTTTGGTATTTCCTCATATCTTTACTCTGCTAGATCCACATTTTTCTGAACTTGTCACTCACCCCCTTTACCCTCCTCTCCTGTATAGAAAAAGTGGTTGATTCAGATCCAGTTGTCCATATTTGTGGTTGTGTGCGTGGTTGTTTTGCATGTGTGAGTGCGCATGCAAGGTTTGTTTTCCTTTTCAGCGAATATTGAAGCGTATGCTCATACAGTGCTTAGACTGAGATGTTTTCTTTAGTTTTGAATAATTGATATAAAGATTATCTGCAACACTTGTAGACTATAGACTATAATTTTACAAGGTAGAAGAAAATGATAATGAGTGGCTCTAGTGCTGTGTTGATTTCATAGCACTCCAGGAGAAGAAATGTATCAAATATGACCAATTTAGTAAGGAAGTTACGTATCTTTTGGTTATTGTTGTACTGAAACTGAAGAGATATACGCTCTCTGCTTACAAGGGTATGTAAGCAGTCATTCATTGTCTTCTATAATTGCAGTGATTTGAGAAATCATTCGTCGTCATTATCATAGTTTAATGAATTGAGGCAGATATTCATCACAGACTCGACGATTTTAATCTCGATTAAACATTGTAAACATTAAACATTTAGTGAATTCGGTATTTGATTGGTCTAATGGATGTAAATAGCAGCCGTCTCATGTGAAGTGATTTACATACTCGTTCGGAACTTGTTTCTCGCTCTGTTCTGCCTGGTTCGCCAGAAGGTTACATTTGAGACGATTTCTAAAAGTATGAGGAACATTCATTTAGAAACTAAAATGAAAAATTGGGACGATTTAAATGGGTGCTTCCCAGACTTTTCATAAAGTCGGACTATGAGACTAGGTCGCTTAAATTTTTTTTTTTTTTTTTTTTAGTGTCTGATCACATGGCATTGTACAATTAAAGTAGTAAACGGCAAGTGTTTTTTTTTTTTTTAGTATCTGGTCACATGGCATTGTACAATTGAAGTTTTAAACGGCAAGTATTTTTTTTTTAGTATCTGGTCACGTGGCATTGTACAATTAAAGTTTTAAACGGCAAGTGTTTTTTTTTTTTTTTTTTTTTAGTATCTGGTCACATGGCATTGTACAATTGAAGTTTTAAACGGTAAGTGTTTTTTTTTTACAGGAATATGGAGAAATTTTCAATAGTATATCAAATTGTAAATTTTTGGGTATACATAACTGAAAAAAGAAGTAAGGCATTTAACCTAAACGAAGCTAACTTACGGCTTATCGTAAATCATTATGTACTGTATACCATCGCTGTCATACTTGAGACCAAAATTTTTCCCGTTTTTTAATATAGCAGCCGTCAGAAATGTAGATCATTTATTATAGCTTATAGTAGCGAGATATAGGAAAAATATCCTTCGTGTATAAAAGTAAAATCTTTCCTTCTTAGAAAGATTCATTTGTACATGGGCTGATTACAATAAGTAAGAATTTAGAAGCGTTTCCTCTGTGGCACTTTGCAATTTTGGGTTCTGCGTATATCGTGTATCTGCTATGCATATACGTTCGTATGTGCATATATATATATATATATATATATATATATATATATATATATATAGAATGTACTGGTACTGGTCACTTTTACCAGATACATATGTAATTGTAATAGCCACAGTTCGAGAAGTTAAGAGGGCATTGTGGTTATACAATTACATATATATATATATATATATATATATATATATATATATATATATATATATATATATATATATATATGTGTGTGTGTGTGTGTGTGTGTGTGTGTATTATATATATATAATGTACAGTATGCATGCATGTGTGTCTGTGGGTGCGTGCGTAAATGTTTGTACATGCATCTATGCTCACACGTACTCAGACAGAGAAAGAAAATGCTGACATACTCCATACCTGCTAGACTTAGGGGAAGAGGCGGTTGTTGGTCAACACCCTCTTAAGCATGTCCGATGGCAGTCACCCAAAACTGATCATCCACACCCTCCGGGTGATTCCTTGGATCAGGTACATTTTATAACCTTCATCCGTCCCACCCGGTCAGGGGTGTGGATGAAGCTAGAGGGTTCACCCGAGGCTTCGAGACACCAACCACAAAATAATTAACGTTTACGTTCGGAAATTGCAGACGATTTTGACGACTCTTTTCGGTCAAAAGGATAAACTGATCTTTCAGTGTACGTAATCTTGCTCCTTTAGCTCTCTGGCCTAATTTTAGGACTACCGCTGCTCGCGTCAGACGCCTAGCCGTAGTTGCAAGTACATTAGGATATTCCCCTTTTTTTCCTTTTTTTTTTTTTTTTTTTACCAGTTTGGTAGAACACCAAAATGGCTCTTTGCCTCTTTATGTATTCAGTTCAGTCGGTGCTCGCTCTCTTGTATCCTGTGTTCAACTGTACAGCACTTTAGCTTCTTTCTCTCTTTCGAATCTTTTTAGCAATGTTTTGAAACTCATAGTTTTAGGATTCTTTGCTTATGGCAAAGCAAACCGTTTGTCATCTATATATCTGTATATCTATCTATCCATCTATCTATGTCTGTCTATCTTCTATCTATTTTTCTATCTGTAAATCTATCTATATGTATGTGTTTAAGAGAAATGAGAATTACATGCAAACGAGTGCATGTATATACGTATATATATAATTATATGTATATATTATATATATATATATATATATATATATATATATATATATATATATATATATATATATATATATATATATATATATATATATATATATATATATATATATATATATATATATATAGCTTTGGGTATTTGTAATCCAATTCAGTTAAGAGTTAGTCTTTAGGTCTTTGAAATCCAATTCAGTACTCAAGTTACGTCTTAGATGTTAAATGCAATCTACTCCATCTGGGACAAAATCTACTAACCGAGGCCTTGGCTACTATGCTAGCAAGAGGAAGGAAACCGGATATCATTAGATTTTTTGCTGAAATTTGCTGCTTTTTTATCCACTTTTTGTCCTGAAGAAGAAAAATGGCACAGAGAGAGAGAAAGAGAGAGAGAGAGATGGAAACTTTGTATTGCTCTGCATTTATCCAATTTTTATCCAAAGCTGGATTTTTATCAAAAATTTTTATCCAAAGAGAGAGAGAGAGAGAGAGAGAGAGAGAGAGAGAGAGAGATGGCGAACATGTATTACGCTGCTTTTTATCCAGTTTTATCCAAAGCTAGTTTTTGCCGTGGAAGGAGATAAGCTCAGAGAGAGAGAGAGAGAGAGAGAGAGAGAGATAGCAGCAAGCATGTATTACGCTGCGTTTTATCCAGTTTTATCCAAAGCTGGTTTTTGTCGTGGAAGAAGATAAGCTCATGCAATAGAGAGAGAGCGAGAGAGAGAGAGAGATAGCAAGTAAGCATGTATTACGCTGCTTTTATCCAATTTTATCCTAAGCTAGTTTTTGTCGTGGAGAAAATAAGCTCATGCCAAAGCGAGAGAGAAAGACAGAGAGAGAGAGAGAGAGAGAGAGAGAGAGAGAGAGAGAGAGAGAGATAGTAAGCATGCATTAATGTGTGTATATGTACGTATTGAAAGACCCAAAATAACAGCGTGTCATTTCAAATGCGGCCACTTTGCATTGTAAACACCCGTGACGTCATCCCTGCCACACTGCATCGCGAGTAATCACCTTTTCATATTGGCGCCGCCTTCCGCTTAAATGTCTATTTACGAACCTTTTAATCGAGAACTTCCGGTTTTTGTTTTCCCGCGATGTTTCCGGCATGGCGGCCAAAGGTCACATGGGAATGTCCATCTTGTCCCAATATGCCATGAAATATTTCTCAATTCGTTGTAGCCTGAGCCAAAGGGCACCTTAGGGCAACGTAGTTTCAACCAAAGGGCACCGTAGGGCAACAGAGGCCACATAGGAATGTCCTCTAAGTCCTGTGGAGTTTTTATTCGTAAGGTCCACAGTTCTCTCTCTCTCTCTCTCTCTCTCTCTCTCTCTCGATTCAGGAAATATCAGAAAACTATCAGTTTCACGTACCAGTCTTCTATAATTTTTGGTATATAATTACCTAGCACGATTTGCTTGTCTTGTAGGATAACGGATTTTGATTTACTGGAGTCTTATCATAAAATACGGAAAAAATCACTAAAAATCACAGTACAAACAAATTAGTATTACAGTATATTAAACCGATCCAAGAGTGCTCGTAAATCTTCAAAACTTTTTGGGTTTGTTATACACCGTTTAGCCTTGTGAAATTCGAATTGGAAAGAGACGTATTCTTTTTCCTTTCAATTTTTCTATGTGAAGGGCGATAGAATGGGCTACCCAGTGCCCTTATTTAGCTGACGAATAAAGGGAAAGGAACAAGGGTTACACCTGACCTCCCAAATACGCCTCGCGAAAGAGGAAAATTCTACAAATGGAAGTGTTGCGGAACATGGATTGTATCTCGAAGTTTGATATTGAAAGAAAGAAACGTCGAATCGTCGAGCAAATATTTATGGTTGCTTGATAAGTGCATACTGTATAAGAAAAGGGTCTCTATATCAGCCTCACGGAACAGGGGTCAAAAGAGTACCTGTAGCAAAGGTACTGTAAAATGATGGTCTGAAGAAATACATAATTCAGTTCCAGAGGCCAACTTGGGAGCGATATTCCAAACAAGAGCGGATAAGGACGATGTAAATATTCCACTTTCTGAGATAAGGAAAAGAGTTTATCAAGTCGAAAATAAACAGCAAATGAGTGAGGAAAACACTGAGCTGCCTAAGATATGTTAGAAGTAATACGAACGCGCGAGACACTGATAAAAGAGAAGTGTTGACGACGACGGTCGTTAGAAAGAATAGAAGATTGTTAATGGGTATTTTTGGTACATTAGACTATCAACAGTTATAACCAGGTTCAGAAATACTTTAGAAGTCCTTCGCCCCTGGTCATAACTTTGGTACTCTACTCTACTGTAAAAGAAAGCTATTGAGATGGCTTTGTCCGTCTGTCCGCACTTTTTCTGTCCGCCCGCAGATCTTAAAAACTACTGAGGCTAGAGGGTTGCAAATTGGTATGTTGATCATCCACCCTCCAATAATTAAACATACCAAATTGCAGCCCTTTAGCTTCTGTAGTTTTTATTTTATTTAAGGTTAATGTTAGCCACGATCGTGCGTCTGGCACCGCTAAAGGTGTCAACAACGCAGGCAACCACCGGGCCTTGGCTGAAAGTTTCATGGGCCGTGGCTGAGAGTTTCATGGACCGTTACTCAGAGTTTCTCACCATTATACGCTGTACAGAAAACTCGATTGCGCATTTTTTACTTGTTTACAAATGCAGTTGACTTCACGACTGGAATGGAATTCGTAGCCAGTCCTCTTTAAATAGACGATGAAACTGGCATTTGGACTATTTTTGTTTATCGTGAACGTTTTCTAGTTTGTTGACTTTCAACGTTTTTATAGGTGAATAACCATAAAACTGTTATGTTTAAAATTTGGATGCCTCACGATGTGTGGAGAGGTATTTTTGTTTATCTTTTATGAGAGGGAATATATTCCATCACCTCATTTATATATATATATATATATTTATATAAGTTTGTTGAATTTCAATCATGGTTGCCATTATAATATACTATGGTATAATAATATATAATATTTCATGTTAGTTGTTTGTAGTTATGTTTAAAACTGTGTTGTATGATATATATATATATATATATATAAATATATATATATATATACATATATATTATATATATACAATATATATATATATATATATATATATATATATATATATATATATATATCATAACCTAATGCAGTTTTAAACATATACAGACAACTGACATTATATATATATATATATATATATATATATATATATATATATATATATATATATATATATATATATATATATATATATATATATATATATATATATATATATATATATATATACAATATATAATATGTATATATACATATATATATATATTTATATGTGCATATATATATATATATAATATTTGTGCGTGTGGGTATGTGTGTGTGCACTGTAGAACTAATACTCGTTATTCGAGAAATACACTGCAAGAAATCAAAGGAGGCAAATAAGTGAGAAATGTTTGACGAGCGCAAAAAGCGTGGGAAACCTTATCGTCGAAGTTTCACCCTCGGGGCGGAATCGGAAGACAAAGCGTATCAGACGTCTCGGTCAACATTAATATTCTCTCTCTCTCTCTCTCTCTCTCTCTCTCTCTCTCTCTCTCTCTCTCTCTCTCTGTATGGCTGTGTGAAAGTTTGGGTCACATTACATCGCTATAGTTCGCTCTTCTTATAACTTTGAAGAGTGCCGGTAAGGTTTAAGTTAAGTTACATCCATTCGATTCCAGATACATAATAATGATAATAATAATAATAATAATAATAATAATAATAATAATAATAATAATAATAATATTATTATTATTATTATTATTATTATTATTATTATTATTATTATTATTATTATTATAATGCTAAGAAATTCTGAGTCTCGTGAAAAACAGTTTGTGTAATAGAAATCCACAGTTATATAGTAAACTATATTAGTATGTAAAATACAAAAGCGAAGACTTGAACACCTGATAAGTGTTCCTCGTCAGTGTTTAACCTAAACACTGATGAGGAACACCGTTCGGGTGTTCGGAAGTCGTTGCTTTTGTATTTAAATGGTGATATAATTTGCTATATAATTGTGGATATTCATTACAAAATAATAATAATAATAATAATAATAATAATAATAATAATAATAATAATAATAATAATAATAATAATAATAATAATGTTGAAATAAATATCAGTCCTTTGCTGCTCATATTCATCTTCAGTAGACACTGGCCCCGAATAACGTCAATAATTTCGAATTTCTCTAAGCACAATAGGATCTTGGAGGCAACTAAAAACTCTGCATACCTCCATAATCGCTAACAAGTGACTAACAAGAGGCAAAAAGCACTTGCGGAGTGCTTAGAAAGTGCTTGTAGAGTTTTTGCCAACATGCTGGAGATAAGTGCTAAGTGCACCTTGTCAAGAGATTTCTATCGGTTGATTATTGATTAATGATAGTAAAAAGAAACAAAAGGAAATAGATTTTTCTATAGAGTATCCTGTTATAGAATTCTTGGTATGTGGGGAATCATCTTTAATATTACAAATATAATTTAAATTATCATTACTTAATGATCTAATTGTTATTATTATTATTATTATTATTATTATTATTATTATTATTATTATTATTATTATTTTATTTTTATTATTATTATTATTTATGGCGGCTGTATTTTTCAAAATACAAAAATGGTTAAAAAGGGAGCCTTCGACCGTTTGCTATTATTATTATTATTATTATTGTTGTTGTTGTTGTTATTGTTGTGGGTGTTGTTGTTGTTGCTGCTGCTGCTTCTAATATACAGTGGAATGCAAGCGAAGAACATCCTTCAAGAGACAATGCCTGATAATAATTGCGCTTGACAATTCGCGACCTTGGCCGACAGCCATTCATCATCGGTTATTTCCTATCATCCCTATCATCATCATCATCATCACCATCATCATCATTATCAGTGTAAAGAGAGAAAACTGAGAACGGAGAGACATAAAGAAAACGAACTAGCCAAAAAAAAAAAAAAGCGATGTTATGATTTGCCCAGTTCGGCTATCCATTTTCTTGCTCATGCGCAGTTCACGCAAGCAAGATCGTGGAAACGGAGCGATGTTTAAATCATGTCGGATGTTCCACTGGGGTATCCTGGAATATGTCTTTGTTATCTATTTTTACTGTTTTTGTGTGTGTTTTTTTTTTTTTTTTTTTTTGGAGGGGGCGGATCTCGGAACGATGTTGGCCGGAGGTTACGTATTCAGACGTATCTGTTTGTTGGTCCTGAAGAAATATCGACATATGGAGAACGGTCGTGTTGGATTTTTTTTTTTTTTTGGGGGTCTAAATTATGCATAAGATATCTCAAAAAGTTCTTGATAGCTTTCGAGGAAATATGAGAAAGAGAAGGTTTGAGCCCTTAAGAAATAAGAGTGAGATAGATCTACATTTAGGTTGTTATGTTTTTATTGTTGGAAATATGTACTGAAATATGCACTCTCCTCTAGCTTCCTGTTTTCCTATTACTGGTTCCGGTTAAAAGAAAGGCAAAGCCTCAAATAAACTGAAGTTATTTCATCAGTAATGGAATTCTTATGTGTTTTTGTAAACACTCGTTAGACCCTGAATATATTGGGAAGGATTTACCGTATATTTTATAACATGAGGAATTGTGTTCAGACATTTTGAAATCACTGTATTAATGATGTGGCTCTCTCTCTCTCTCTCTCTCTCTCTCTCTCTCTCTCTCTCTCTCTCTCTCTCTCTCTCTCTCTATATATATATATA